>NC_141029.1:34672500-34890000 GCF_052040795.2 Danio rerio | reverse complement strand
CACTCACTCATCTTATTAGATAATTTTGTACGTAATGAAAAGTGTTTATTTTATTTTTACCAATCGTATTATACTGTACACTTTTTGTTTTACTTGTTCAAACTACTTTTTTAAAAATGAGCTGAAACAACACAATTCTTGAGATTTCATTGGGAACTTAATTTTGTTATGTTCAATACACATAAATTTGTTAAAAGTGTGAACACGATTTTTGTTGGGGCAACATCAATGAACTTTGTGGAACCCAGCATTTTTTACAGTGTAAGCAAGGTATCAATACTAATCCTGAATAACAGGAGCAGTTGCACTGTGTAGTAGTAAGCATTGTTTTATTTTCCCACATCCAGGCTTTGAACCTTTCCGAACAGATACACAGTCCACTTTTGATGTCACGACCCTCTAGCTTGAGACCACTCAACTATACTTTCTAAAGTGACTCTGCGATCATGTTTGAACACGAGCATGAACACAAACAATGCATTATGAGAAACAGAAAACTGCTTTTGCATTACAATGACCTAACTGTTATGTTTGGCAACTGGTTTACACTCTGAGCATCAAATCAGTTTGAATGCAACACTTATATTTTTAACCCTTGTGTTTTTAGCAGCTAGTCCTGACAGACAGCTTTGCTCTAATCCTGGATGGCCTGGTCAGAGTGGGAATTCTGGGTACTCTCAGATTGTCGTATTATAGAGCACGTCTACAGCTGAGCCATGGGGGCTAAGCCAAACAGCTGCTACAACATGAAACAATGCACAAAGTTCAAGATGACATTTTGCGGTCAGCTATATTGTGTGTTTGCACAATCAGCTATAAAAAAATGATATTTGAATTTTGAGGAAACTGCATCTCTTGTTGTCCAGTGTCAGATTTGGCTTTCATTTATAACGTTTTAAATACTATTTTGATTTTCATTAATTCAAATGATTTGTTTAAAATGGCTGATTCATTACAAATGAAGCAAAGGTCAGCATTCATGTGTGGATCTTTGAATTTTGACCCAAATAATTTGTTTAAAAGCATTAAAAGCCCTATCATACACCCAGCGCAATAAGGGGTAAGACGTGTTTGGCGCAATGTGTTGCTATTTTCAGACCAGCACAACAGTAATTTTCACATTTTCCAGCACGTTGTTTAAATAGCAAATCCATTTGCGCCACTTTGTGGACTCATAGGCTTACTGGTTTAAAATAGAGGTGTGTTAAGACGCATCGTTGGCGCATTGCTATTTTAAAGAACTAAAATAGATTGCGCCATTGACCATTTAAAAGCAAGTCTGAAGTCTAGTGCATTAGTTGTGCGCCTATGTGAGTTTAAACACTTACACATTGCTCAATACACACAGGAGGTGCAGCAATACACAAATATATTTACATAATTAAAAAATTAAATGAACCTGTCAGGTTTTGGAGACGTCTGCGTCACCATACTTGGCATCAGAATAGTTTGTTGACCACACTTCATTATTATTGTTCCTTTATTAATTTGCTGGAAATTAGAAATAGAATTTAGAAATAGTTTTTAAAACAAATCTTTGCACTTAACAAACAAAATTAAATATGTAGGCTAATAGATGTCTACAGCAGAGTACATCACCATTTTCTTATCCACAAAAGTAATAGAGTAAAGGTAAAGAGAAAGTAAAGAGACAGAATGGAGGAGGCTCGTTCCTTATCCTCGTTCTGCAGATGGTCTGTTTAACTGTTTTCTTGCTAGTGAAGCGTTTAGTTTTTCCACTTACTTTTTCCAGGACGCAGACCATATTTTTCAGTCCTAATATTAGTATCTTGTTTGTTTGTTTTATAAAATCAATGTCACATTTGTGACTGCACTCGCATAATGATATTTGAGGGAAAAGGTATTCATGTGTGTGTTAATACTTGATAGAACAGTTCATTCACAAATGAAAATTTACTCACCCTTGAATTGTGGCTTTATTCTGTCAAACACAAAAAAATATATTTATATATATATATATTTTTTTTTTTATAGTTTATTTATATTTTTAAATATTACAACATAAGACAGAACCTCAAACCTTTTGGAACAAGAGAAGGGTGAGCAAATTGATGACAAAATAGTTTTTATTTATTTTTTGTTTTTTCATTACAACTGCAATTACACAATGAATGATTTTTTTTTTTTTTTTTGAATCTCAAAACAAATTTTTTGTTAGGTTAAGTATAGCAAAATGATACACTACATAATATGGATCACACACATTGTTTAACAATAATTAGCATCTTACACAATTAATATCACACACACCTCTACTTCAAACCACAATCAAATCCTTGGTACACATTCTTTAATTACTTTCTCTTTCCTGATATTCTAAAAATATTTAAATGACCTTAAGTCTACATGTTTACCTTGTTTTTAATAGTGCGAAAGGTCTTAGAATTTAATACCCAAGGAGATTTATTAAAAATGCAATAAATGAATAAAACAACAAAGCCTTTATTCCCAGCAGTTAGGCTCTACAAGATGTGTGTATTTCGGTACTAAATACCCTGCAGGAAGCATGGGATTGTAATTAGCAGTTATATAAACTGGGTGTTGATTCTGAATGGGAGAGGCAGCATGATAGCCCCCGGTGAAACACTGAGGTGTCCGTCTACACCCAGCCATTAGAAATGTGTGCTGCTGATCTTAAATCTGCAGCTTAGCCTTATTTGTAGCTGTGTAGAAAGTAAATAATTGAGCCTGAGCATTTTTTGCTCATTACACATCACTGACTTGCCAGAATGATGGTTAGACATTGAAATTATCAATTAAACACGCAAAATAATACACCTAGAATAAGTTACTGTCTTTTAAAATGTTAAAAAGTAAGAAACACAGCACTTCTTTTTGAAAATAGGCTTATAATCCTCTAGAGTTAAACAGTTTTGTCATTTTTAAATGCATTTAGGTGGTCTCCTAATCTTAGCAAAGATCATTGGATAGGATTATATCACTAGCATCTGGTTTAAAAATGACCAAAGAAAATTGATAACTATTACCAAAGAGCATAGAATCACCAAGAGGCGACACTCTAGTGCATTTTGGGAAACAGCCACTAGAAGACGCAGTGGCCATTTTGGAATGAAAATTCCAATAGAACAACAGCATATTATAAGTCTGTAAATAAACTATTAAAAGTGCTGGTCTTTCAGGTTATATCTCAGCTTTAATGCACTTTTTAAATAATAAATAACAAACAAAGCAGCTGCTTGCCATCGCAACAGCAATAAGATCCAATGGAAGGCCGACCACTTTCACTCCAAAATGGCAGAATCCGAGGTTGTTGCTGGGCGCTGCTGTTGCAATGGAACATTCTATTGAGTGTCGCCTCTTGTTGATTATATGCTCTTTGCTATTACTTAAAGCTTGATTCTTCTGTAGTTACATCATGTGCCAAGACTGACGATAAAAGAAAAGTCAATATTTTCTAGTCCGATATGGATAAGAACTATAATTACATTATGGTGTAAATAATCAAGGATCTTTGCTGCTGTACCAAGGCTGCAGCAGGTGCAATGATATTAGTGTCATTCACGTTGGTAGATACCTATAGCTAGGGACTATTTTCAGGTGTTGCATAATGAAACTATGGTATAAAGATCTTTTTTTCATTATAAAGATCCTTGACTTTTACTGAAAAAAGACTTTAAATATAAGCTTTAAATGATAAAATGTACTTTTATAAATTACCTTTTGGTTGTTTTAGAGAAAGCTGCTACTAGTCAAAAAAGATTCATTGATTTATGCTAAGCTAAGCTAAAAGTGCTCCTGCCAGACTTGGAGATCAACTGAATGGATTTAAAAACTTACCAAAAACTATTTACCAAAAAGTGGAGTGACCCTTTAATAAAAATTTAAATCTAATTTGATTACATTTTGCCATGTATGTGAGCATTGTACAGCATCCTGTTGAACTCAAAAATGAAAATGTTTCCAAGCTGAAGCCAAGCTGTCTGATCAACTCATTTTGGGTTTTTTTTTTCTAAGTATGATAAGCAACAACATCATTGCCTCTTTAGTTTTGTCCATTGATTCATGGTGGAAGTGAGTAGAAACAAAAGAGAAGCGAACACAGAATACTCAAGCAACTTAATGACACAGATGCATTAAGGATTATAAGAAGTTGCACAGTGCCAAGCTGTCGAAAAACAGTCCTTGTCATTGGCTTCCTTTTAATCCTAACACAGTAACTACACAAGAAAGAAAACATCCCTGTGATGTTGCAAATATAATCGTTAAAGGGGTAGTTCACCTAAAAATTAATATTTCATCAGCCTTGACTTCATTTATTCTGTTACCCACAAAAATATACTTTTAAGAACATTGGTTACAAGCATTCCTCAAAATATTTTCTTTTGTGTTCAATAGAAGAAAAAAAATTAAGTAGAACAAGCAAAATGTGAGTAAATATTGACAACACAAAAGGGATAGTTCACCCCAAAAATACTTCTGTCATCATTTACTCACTCTAGACTTGTTCCATAACCATTTTTGAGCTTTTTGTCCTGTTGGAAAAAAGAAATTCTGCTCAAGAATGTTGGAAACCTGTAACCATTGACATTATAGGAAAAACAAATACTATGGAAGTCAACAGTTACCAGTTTCCAACAGACCATAACAATTGGCTTGGAAAAAGGTACGTACGCGTAAATGATGACAGAATGTTAATTTTTGGTTGAAACGTAGCTTAATTTTTTGGAAGAACTATCCTCTTATGTCAAAAGTAGGTGCTAGCACTTCTACATCACAAACAGATATATATATAAGATTACTGTCAGGGATTTTTGAGCTAGCAGTGCCAGGAGTACCTTGTTTATAGGTAGTGGCTCTCTGCACATAACAATATTCCTGTAATTAAATAAGTAAAACAGAAGCCCAGGATCTTAAGCATTGAATTGCATTTTAATGTGTTTAGTGTGTTACACGCATGCCATAAATTAAATCAACGAGAGAAGAGTTCACAAACTGAAAATCATATTTTATATTATATGAAAATTAGGGATGTCCAGCTCCGTTAATGTGATCAGGCCCGATAACGCGGTTTTTAACTTGATCGAAATCTGACGTTACCTCCCAATCAGGACTCAAATATAAATGTATATGTATATACTCTCATTATTTTTTAACATATTTATAGTTATGCGGCGGCACAGAGTTAGACCTCTTTCTTGACTTCACACAGAAACAACAACATGTGCGGCCTGACATCACTTTGTTGCAGAGACATTATTGGGTTAAATGTTAAAAGAGAAAAAGTTGAAGTAGAACACAGAATCAGCTTGAAATGGAAAGCGCGAGTATGTCTGTGGTCTAGAAGTATTATAAAGTTGATGACGACAACATTGCCATAGCAAACTTTGAGTTATGTAAACTTGGGATTGTCTGCCAGATATTTGAAGTTGAGGAGCTATTTGTTTTTATATTAGATTTTTTTTTCATATTTACTGTTGCACTAAAGTCCAAAATTAAAGAATTTATGTTGTTTATTACTTGATTGTTTAATCTACCTCACAGACAGGGCCGGAGTGGGACTCTTTTTCAGCCCTGGAGTTTCAAGCCTTAGACCGGCCCACCTCAGTTCATGACTGACTATATTAAAATAAGGTCATTTCCAATTCAGTTTCTAATTACACTGTACGTCTTTTTTTTTTTTTTTTTTTTTTGAGAAAACAGCTGCTTTAGAACTTTAAATGTTCAAAAACCCTAACAGTATTATATGTCTTAACAATAAAACTATAATTAAAAAAAAAAAAAAAACATACTCAGACAAGAATCAACCCGGGTCGGCGGCGTCGTAATCTAACGTGCTAACCACTGGACCACAACAGTTGTATATGAAGTACTGACTCATCTGACTAATATCATCATTAACCTGTAGGCTGGTTGTATAAAAAAAGAGCAGAGCTGCGGTAAAATAATGAATAAGAAGACTGTAGTCAAGTAAGTAAATAAATTAATTTAAAAAGTGTGACTGCTGAGAGCAACAGATTCTGGAGCTAGGGACACCTGCCCTCGCGGCCAAAAAACGGACCGGCCCACCGGGAATTCTCCCGGTCCTCCCGATTAGCCAATCCGGGCCTGCTCACAGAAGTGCTGTGTTTGTTAACAGAGTTGTTGAATGTTAAAATTAGGTGAATTAAATAAAAAATAAAGAACATCCTGGATTTGTTTCATCTCTCTTCTTTATTCTTTGTCATGTATTATAGCAGTATTGGATCGGGTTTCGGTGTCAGTAGATGCTCAAAATCAAATGACTCGGACTCGAACTTGAGTGCAAAAAAACCTGATCGGGACATCCGTAATGAAAATATCAGATTAAATTGTAGCACATTATAGGCATACTATTAAAGTTAATACGATAAAAAAGGAAGGCATTTTTCCTCCCATTTCAAGCACTGTGTGTCATTCAGTATAGACAGAATCACTGATTATGATAGGTCTCTTATCTTTAGTCATGTTATGCCGTCGTGTACTGTGTAGATTTAGTTTAACATTATGAAAGAGTTTTTATTAACTTATCAACATGACGCTGTTCATTTGTTTGTATAAAAACAAATCCAGAGTAAAACCAAGCAGCTCGACGCAGTCTTTCCGGAGAGACTGAAAATAAATGATGATGCAGTGTAGTCTAAAATGAATCTGACAGTAATGCTGCAACACACAAGCAACCAGCAACAATGTTTTTACCCTGTGTCACTACTGCTTTACCTGTAACAGATCAATTTATTTGTACTACTGGTACATTTTAACCAAAATCGGCCACATTGTTTTCAGAGTACATCATGCAGTTCATGACCCCCTTTAACTGACTGAAGCAAAGGGTTATAAAACCAAGTTAAGAGCCAAATACAAAGCGAACATGCATTTGTTGTTTTCTCACTGAAGACATACATTCCCCTGCTGCAATGCTGGAATTTCAGAGGCCTGTTTGGGCTTTTCTCTGAGGTTTTTATAGGAAACCAAACAATAGTGGAGCTCAATAAATAACTTCCTAATTACAGTGGGTGTGGACTACGCTGTCTAAAAGCATTAAAGCATATCATAAAATACTGACAAGGAGAGCTGTGAGAATATGCAACTCAATACAGTGGCAATTCGCAAATGTTTAATTTAGTGGCTAATTTATATGACTTTACAATCTCATTTGTTTATTTTGATATGATTTTCTCATCCCCCAATGACATTTAGGGGCGAAATTTGGAAACAAGCCTCCGTTTAAAAAATTGTACGTTATTGTACCAATAGAACCATACACTCTAAGAAATAAATGTACAAGAGCTGTCACTGGGGCAGTACCTTTTCAAAAGGTACATATTTGTACCTAAAAAGTCCTTAGTGGTATCTCAAAGGCACATTTCAGTACCCAAATCCACCTAAAATGTACCTTTGAGGTACCAATATGGACTCTTCAGGTACAAATATGTACATTTTGAAAAGGTACTGCTCCAGTGACAGCTCTTGTACCTTTGTTTCTGACAGTGTATGATTATGTATGAATTTGCCTCATTTCTGACAATACGTAAAATTGTTATATATGGGATAAGACCCAAATAGCAAAATCAGGGTTTCTGCAGGTTTCACCAAGTAAAAAATTTTAAAGACTTTTTAAGACCATTATGAATAAAATTTTAGACTTTTTTCAAATAGCCCAAATGGAAAATATTTTTATTTCATTCATTCATTCATTCATTCATTCATTTATTCAATTATTAATTTTCTTGTCGGCTTAGTCCCTTTATTAATCCTGGGTCGCCACAGCGGAATGAACCGCCAACTTATCCAGCAAGTTTTTACGCAGCGGATGCCGTCAACCCATCTCTGGGAAACATCCACTCACACATTCACACCCACACTCATACACTAAGGACAATTTAGCTTACCCAATTCACCTGTACCGCATGTCTTTGGACTGTGGGGGAAACCGGAGCACCCGGAGGAAACCCACGCGAAGGCAGGGAGAACATACAAACTCCACACAGAAATGCCAACTGAGCCGAGGATCGAACCACGACCCAGTGACCTTCTTGCTGTAAGGCGACAGCACTACCTACTGCACCACTGTGCCGCCAATATTTTTATTTGCCCTATCGAAAATATAAATTATAATTTAAAACATGTAATATTACGATAATGAACAAATAATAACAATTTTAATATTTTAGATATTTCTTATCAAAATATTTGATATATGGTGTAAAATCAAGCAAGCTCTACTTGTATCCATACACATCCACAAATGGTTTAAAAGTTTTAAAAACTATAATAAACTAAATCTATGCACAACACTCCAGGCCGGTGTCCTCAGTTGTACATACATGGAACACATTTATTTTAAACAAATGTTATTCTAAGGAAAACAATTAATCCATTTTCCTAAATAGAGTTAAAAAAAAATACCTTTAAAGTTTTATTAACACGGGTTTTTGGTGATTCAGTGTATGAGTTTTGACCAGATTGCAATACATGAACAAAGGAAAATTAAGACCTGTTTAAAAAAGATTTAAGACCTACAAGACAATATTTCAGTAAATTTAAGACTTTTTAAGGCCTAAAATTTTTATTTGTGAGATTTAAAATATTAAGACTTTTAAAGACCTCACAAATACTCTGAAATGCTCTCAGTTCATTCTTTTATTCAGCTTAGGCCCTTTATTTATCAGGGGTCACCACAGTGGAATGAACCATCAACCTATCCAGCATATGTTTTACACAGTGGATGCCTTTCTCATAGCCTTTCTCATAGCCATTTACATATCAAAACACTCCATTTAAAAGTCACATAGTTTATCTAGTTCACCTATAGCATATGTCTTTAGACTGTGGGGGAAACCAGAGCACCCGGAGGAAACCCATACAAACATGGGAAGAACAAGCAAACTCCACACAAAAATGCCAACTGACCTACCCTGCACTCGAACCAGAGACCTGCTTACTATGAGGCGACAGTGCTAACCACTAAGCCACCATGTTGCTACTCTCAGATCACAGCTACAATAAAAAAGTAAATCAAGACCCGGTTTTTAGTACATTTAACTTGTGGTCTGATTGACATAAACACATCTCAAATCCAGATGTTAACCAGGCCTTCATCTCATGTGACTACGCATCAGTTTAATCAAATCTGACGTGGTTTTAATTTTTAATGAGTGAACCTTTAACCAGGAACATTTCTTTAATGAGTTATGACACCTTGATTACCTTTTCAAAGCAATAATTTACAATCATCAGAGGCAAATGCTCAATAATTTAATCTTAAAGTAATTAAACACATCCCATCGCTAATGAGCAACGGAATCATTTCACAGACAAATTCATTTAATTTCGGTAATACCCTTGAAGCCTGAAATAAATGCAGAATGTTTTCATGATGACAATATTAATTTTCTGCATGAATAAATGTGGAAGGAGAGAGAGAGAGAGACAGAGAGAGGCACATGAACGCCAGTGGAGAGTGTGTCACTTCAGGCGGTTTACCTCTGTTTGTTTGACCCTCGTGATCTGTTGGAGTGGTGGGAATAGCCGGAGTGGATTGAATCCGTGTCCATGGCAATGGCGTCTGTGCTGTGATTGGTTTAACGCAGCGGAGGGAGGAATGCAGAGACTGGTAAAGTGGAGGCCAAGAGCAGGACATACATGAAGCTGCACAAGATGACAGGTTCCTTTCTAGGGGCTTTCAAACATTACCTAAAAAAAAAGAAAGGAATGTGTTAACAAGCTCATACACAGTACAAAGCATTTTCTATTAGCGATTGTGGAAATATTTGAAGAAAAAGCATGAAAGAGAAAAAAAATACATTCAAAATAATGAATGAATAATTTACATGGATTCATTTAGTAGATGCTTTTATACAAATTGATTTACAAATTAGGCATTCAACAAGCGATTCATCATGAAGAGGCACTTTCTAGCACTTCCTCTGTGATATTTGCTGCACTGGAAGTGCTAGGAAATGCTGTTTTTAAAAAAATCTAAAGTAGGAATAGAGAGGGAGCCTTAGAATGCAGTAAAGTGCACACGGTACAAATGAGATTTAATTCTTTTAGTAAATAAAATAAATAAATAATCAAAGCAAACAAATAAATACAAATTAGATTACAGTGATAAATAAAAATAAACATCTGTAAATAAATTAATACAATTCTATAAAATGAAGGGAAAAACTGTATTAAAGACATTTAATAGAAACTGTTATTTATTATTGGGTTTGATAACAATTATAATATTTAGAATATTTTAGACCCATTTATAACATTTTTACACCATAAAATACACTCAAAAATGTTTTTTTTTACTTGTTCAAACTTCTTATTTAAAATGAGCTGAAACTACACAATTCTTGAGATTGCATTGGGACAACTTAAGTTTTATGTTCAATCTACATAATTTTGTTAAAAATGTAAAGTTAACTTAACAAGATTTTTGTTGGGACAAGATGAATGAACTGTGTGGAACACTGCATTTTATACAGTGTAGGTTTTACATGCAAGAAACTATATAGATGCTTTTTACATTTTAGAATTAGAGTCCCTCATAAGAGGATGATCATATTTGGTGCTCTCTGGCATCTAAAAGCCTTCATTCACACTGTGAGGCTTAATGCTCAAATTAGATTTTTTTTCTCAGATCGGATCTTTTTGTATAGCTGTTTACACTGTTCTTACAAATGTGACAGATTTGCAGTGTGAACAGATCATGGCCCTAAACTGACCCATATGCGCAAAAGTACAACTACGCGCAGCACAACATGTCTAATTATGCACACAATGTATGTACTGTATAGAATAAAGCCTGTTGTCAGATTATGTTTAAAATGATTATTGACTTTTTCCACAGACAACCGCTGTGTTTTTTATGAACTCTAAATGTTTTTTTCTAGTACTAGTGTAGTTTTTGAAACCTAAAATACGTGTTTTTTGGTGATTTGTTATTAATATATTAATAGAAGCAGCCGCAGGCACACTGTAAAAAAAGTTTTGAACTCAGTTAATTAAATACCTCATTACTTCAACTTAAATAGAGTAAGTTCACAGTACTCATATAGATTAGTTTAACTCAAATGGTTTGTTGCAATCGGTTTACTCAAACAGTTTGAGTTGCCTTAACTTATTGGGTTTTACAGTATTCAGTTGGTTTGAGTTCTCTTCATTTATTGGGTTTTACTGTGCTCAAATTGCTGAATTTACTCAAATGGATTAAGTTCACAGTACTCAGTTGGATTAGTTTTTAAACTTAAATGGTTTGTTGCAATCGGTTTCCTAAAATGGTTTGAGTTACCTTAACTTATTGGGTTTTACAGTGTATGTTGATGAACAACCCTTTTTTGGTTACAGGTTGATGGTTAATGTTTGGTTAATGAGCGCCCGCTCATTCACTCATTCATTTTCTTTTCGGCTTAGTCCCTTTATTAACCTGGGGTCGCTACAGCGGAATGAACCTCCAACTTATCCACCATATGTTTAACACAGCAGATGCCCTTCCAGCTGCAACCCATCTCTAAAAAACATCCATACACACTCATTCAAACCCATACCCTACGGTCAATTTAGCTTACCCAATTCACCTGTACCCCATGTCTGGACTGTGGGAGAAACCAGCGCATCCACGTGAGCACAGAGAGAACATGCAATCTTCACACAGAAATGCCAACTGACCCAGCCGAGGCTCGAACCAGTGACCTTTTTGCTGTGTGGCGACAGCACTACCTACTGCGCCACTGCGTCATCCTATGAGCGCCAGCTGTCATTCAAAAAAATATATATTTAAAATGAACAACTATTAAATTTTTCGGGTAAAGTATTTGCCTTGTATGCTATTCTGCTATGCCACTGAGGAGTAGAGGGTGTTTGCAGCACTAACCAGTATAGAATAATGATGCGTGTCAATCGAAAATTATGTAAAAGTCACATGAATTTCAATAAGACTGTTCACACTGCAGTCGGATTGCAAAAACTGTCATGACAAAAACAGATCTGAGCACGTGTACAAAAATTATTTTATTCGGGCCACATTTTGCCTGTAGTGTAAAGGTAGCCAAAGATGACCTGTTTTATAAATGCACCATAAATGCAGGAAATACAGGACAAGCAGATAAAGCAGGAGATAATGCAATAATCATTTTATATTTTGACTCTCAAAGTGTTGTTAGCCGTTAACTTGCATTTTATGAATCACCAGAGACCACAGTTTCATCTAAAAAGCTTATTTAATGTTGTAGCACTGAACAAAAATAGTCACCTACATCCTGAATGGCCAGAGGGGGAGTAAATGAGCAGCATATTTTAATTTTTTGGGATAAATTATGCAATGCCTAAAGAACTATTAAGCACCTTTGCTGGCATCAATTTCAAGTCACATACAGTATGCTTAGGCACTACTTAAGTTTAGACAGTACAGAAGCTAAACTAATACATTTCTTTTGCTTGCTAGCAAAACATTCTGCTTCCTCCATACTAGCTGGAATATATTTGCTAGTGATCATTTATTAAAAAAGGAAGGAATGATCCCTAGGATACCAAGTGCAGCTCATAATTATTATTCAGCTTTTCCATTTCATTACTATGCACCACATTGCCCTCTCATTTATGCCTTTCCCTCCAAACTTTTAATCTTTTCTTGCCCTCATTTCTTCACCTTGAGGGAATTCTGCACTGCATATTGGGTGCTTGGTTTCATGGTGTCACTTTCAATTTGATCTTTGAAAATCCAAGTCTTCACCTCCACCAAGCAAACAAGTGCATTCTCCCACATCACTCCAACTATTTTAGCCTTTCTTGCTTCTGACTTTAGCTAGTGATGTGATTTACAACCCCTGCACAAACAGGATAAACAGTTTTTCTGAAGAAAAAATAAAACTTTGAACCATCACGCTCTTGTTAAAGAGTCACATGAGGCCAGCAATCCATGAATATCACAGCTTATACTGAGACTTCAAGCGCAGGCCTTGTGCATTGATTTATCCTCTCATAAATTACTAATTTGGAGCGCACACACGCTCTAGTGCCACCTGCCATCTCAAAGCAAGCAGCCAACACATCAACACACACACATGCACACCTATAAGAGGATTTACAGGCCTAAAAATTAGATCACAGCATGGGAAAATTTATTCTATCACAAATCGTTCGCATTACACCATGATGGAATTAAATTCTGCAATATACTTTCTGCTTCTGACTCCCTGCATGGATCACACAAGGTTTGTGGGGTTCAATTAATTAATCAGAGACAAACAATTCAGCGGATTGCGTAATTAAAAGGTGAAATATGTACGGTTATGTCAAAATTAATTATTTTAAGCAAATTTAATGTTTGTTGACTAACATAAGTATGCCGTTTGTGGGCTTATCTCACCTAAGAGTGCAAACACTAAGCCTCTCAAAACAATGACAGTGGTCCACTCAAATTCATCAATCATTCTCCAGCGCTACCAATTATGAGTTTGGAGGCGGGATTAATGTAGCAGGCAGGCTGGACCAGATGGTGTTGATGGCCGGATAAAAAAAATAAATAAAATCACAGGGAAAAAATCTAATTTATTAACAGCAGTTCAAGCCAGAATATACAGGGATGGAAAACAGAATGAAATGAGGATATACATTGGTGATATTTTTACATCATGGTGGAGTTTGGGTTTAGGAATGTAATTGGGCATTCACACCAGAAGCAACTTGTGTGAACAGATCATGCGATTTGCTGCACGTACATAGACACATAAACATTTTGAGTTCGCACCCTTCATTTGCGCATTAAATTCTTTTCACAATAGATGCAGGTTCGTGTCATGGGTGGAGCTTCTGTCTGCCCGGTGACTTTAGTTTCATTGCTAATGGCTAGCATGGATATTATTAAGAGATTAGATGTGCTGTATGTGCTTTAGGAAAGCTAATAAATGGCATAGATTCATTCTGCGCCATGTCTAAATTAGGGTTGGGCGATGTTGACCAATTTGGCATCGTAAGATGTCTATTGTGAAACATAGCGATGGATGATGCCAAAGTGGTGGTTTTTAATTATCAATCAATTAATAATGAATTAATTAATTATAGCCTACCGTTTTCACTACCTGACCCACATGGTCTATGCTTTACCCATAACCAAACCATAAATAAATAAAGTTACAATCAAATTACCACCTGTCAATCACTTTTTTTTGCGGGACTCTGGCTTGAATATGCAGTGATCTGTGTCGTTCTAATGGCTTTTCCCACAGCTGGCTGAGGAGACGAGAGTTCGGTTACAGTTCACTTTAGTGCATACATTTTTATTGGTTACACTGCAAAATCCTCATCGCGTGCGCAGATTTAGGAGACATTTATGCAGAATGCATCTTTGCACCTAAAAACGCCAAACGCATCGCTCAGGAACAGATTAAAACAGTTGTTATGTGAACTCGCTAAAGTAAAAAGCCCACAATGCTTGCTCCGCCTTTGTGCTCTTCTTATTTGGCCCACTGCTCTAACTGAACGCGAATGATTGGTTAATATCAGCTGTCAATCACTTAGTCAATGCCTTCTGCCCTTAGATGACAGGAGCTACGACCGTAAATATGTGAAGCGCTGAAGATGAGAGAATGAAAATAACACTGACAGATTTACCTACAGTTACTAATAATTGCACATCTTATTAATGATCATGTGCTGAATGTTAATCCATTATTTACACATATGGTTGACTAAAGTCATTCACTGTAAAGTCTGTGGGACGGGATTTGCAGGTAACAGCGTTTGCCACTGAATCTTCACATTTGAAGCGCGAGAGGTGCTGTACAATCTTTTATTTAATCCTCACGATGCTGTCAGCCGTGCAAGCAGCAACTATATGTAACATTTAACACAGCTCAGGAAAAGACCGTTATTGCTAATAGGATGACATGTAAATAATAAGTAATATATCAATATAAATGTGGGGTGGGGCGATGAACAATGGCATTGTCTTTCGGCACAACCTTAGTCTGTATCCACTTGATCCTTTCAGAGGTGCACCTAGCTCTGTGAGTTCATCAAGTCCTCCAGAAAGTATACCTGGATGATGGAAGCTTTCAGTGGTGCTTCTGACTTAGCTGAGCCAAATTTTTTATGAGCTGTTGTCCGATTTCGGCAGGAGGATTTCCCCTCGGGACATTAACAACAAGTGCTATGTCATAATCACAACGCTACAAGTGTACGCACCATAAGGGTTTCAATCGAGACAGACAAACTTGCAAGGTTTGTCTTAACAAACATTTGACTGCAGTTTATAGGTCAAATAAATGCTATGTGCAGTATGACTCCAACAACTTGTATTCCTTTTCACATTAATAATACTTACAAGGACATATTAACAATAAATAAAGGATTATTATTTGCACAAAAACAATTAAACATTACAAAACAAAGTAACGTTGTCTACGGTTTACAATCAAATACATTTGCCTCGCATATCTATCTCCATAAGAACAACTTTTTCACCATCGTATGTTTGCTCGGTATCTCACTTTATAGAGTGTTGTACTTGTGATGAAGAGCGTTGGGGTTTGAGTCGCAGCCCACTTTTATCTTACATTTTATGTTTTGCAAAAATGTATTTCCAATGCTCCTGGACTGCAAATGTCAGAACTCTATGCTAATGCTGATACCCATACAAACTGCAAAATGTTGTAAGGACAGAACAAAATCTTAAATTATACTTGCACTTCCAAGCTGAACTTTGAGGGATGCAAATAAAGTAGTTGTAATAATGGTTTAATGATTTAAATGAACAACTGTCAGATAGTATATATTGTACAACTTTCACTATGGAGCAAAAATATTCAACTTAAAAGACCAAAAGATTTGACATTTATCATGACAATTACCATTATTGATTGATATGAAAAATGTCATTGTGATAAATATCACACCACACTAAGTTTGACATTTTTAATAAGCCTTCTCTTAGAAACATTGAAAAGAATGATCCCTCAACATCTGTGTGTTTCATGCAGGTCTTCAAAAGACCTAATAACAGAAATATCAGTTGTTTTGAACTTGTGGCTCCTCGAATGAGCTGATAATCTTAATTGCTGGTTTATCTAAGAATACAAGTAAACAACACCAGATCAACGAGTGGTATGCGAGTTTGCCAACATAGAACTGACCACTTTCAACCCTTCATTTCTCTTATCAATGGGAGAAATCTGACCTGGACAAGCACACATAGCATTCCTCTGAGTTTACCTCATAGTGCCCTGAAAACACACACAGACACACACACACACACACACACACACACATACACACACACACACACACAGACACACACACACACACACACACACACACACACACACAAAGAATTCCTCTAATGTTACTCCATGCACACTCGTACGCACTCTCTCACAGAAAGTGTATCGGGTTAGGGAGGCTGGGGGCTTAGTATTTTTTTAATGTTACTGTATCCTATAAGAAAGGAGAAGAAAGTAATCACAGCCCAGTGTTTAATAACATCAGACAAGTTTCACTCTTCTTATCTCAGTTTTGGCATTGTTGGTCGATCCATTACAATTCTGGAGACAAGTCAGGGGTTTATAAATATACTTCACAGGGCAGCGAAGGCTAAATAAATCTCTTTTGTTAAAGCAGGAATACAAGGTTTTAAAAACTTTGCTACATGATCTGTCTGGCAGCTGAAATCTGAAATCTGTTTACAACGTTCATTCTATTATTGGGATACACAGATTCCTAATTCAGAGCGAATAGTTTTCTAATCTTACCAGGCTTGCTCTGTTGACTTTAATCAGTTTTCAGAGCTCACATAAACTGTAATAGGGAGAACCAAACAGCAGGCATGCTCAGTTTCTTTTAACACAACAAATTATATAGGTTGATTTTTGTTTATCTGTGCTTTTTCAAAATGTAATTTCCTTGGATTCAACACTGAATAAACATTTTCTACATGTATGTTGGATAATGTGATTATAATGCCTTCATGTTGTCCATAAATCCAGAACAGAGTCTAGTAGAAATACGTAAATAGAACAGAGCAGACAAGGCAGTAGATGTATCATTCTGAACACTGGACGGCTGTATATATTACTTTGTAAAAAATCTCTCTGTGGCTTTTTGTTATTTATTAAGTAATACATCACACAAATTGGAAATTTCTTATGTTGAGCCAAATCAAATATGGAATTTAAAAAATGGTCTCAAATCATAATGGGCTCTATTTTAACTATCAAAGTGCAAAGTCTAAAGCGCAGTGTTTGCATCCACTTTGCTGTTTTAAGGATGGAAAAATATGGTTTGCGCCATGGCGCATGGTCTAACAGGGTTGTGCTTTTTTTCTTAATGAATTACGAGTGTGTTTGGAGCATAACCAATCATATCATCAATACCCAATTAGTCTCATCCTCCATTCCTTTTAAGAGTCAGTTGCACACCATTTGTCATTTACA
Source organism: Danio rerio (assembly GCF_052040795.2). NCBI lineage: Eukaryota > Metazoa > Chordata > Actinopteri > Cypriniformes > Danionidae > Danio > Danio rerio. The sequence continues at coordinate 34,872,580 of NC_141029.1, read as the reverse complement.
TGGTGGACTTTGTAAGTGGAAAAACTGATAGCTTCACTAGTGAGAATAGAGTTAAAGAGACCATCTGCAGTGCGAGGATAAAGAATGATTCTCCCCCATTCAGCCTCTTTATCTCTCTCTTTACCATTACTCTTAACTTTACTCCTTTACTTTTGTGGAATAAGGAAACGTTGTTGTACGCACTCCACTGAAGACATACATTAGCCTACATATTTAATTTTGTTTGTTAAGCGCAAATACTTATGAAAACTATTTTTAAATTCAATTATAATTTCTAGCAAACAAATAAATTAACAATAATAATAGGGTCCAAAAAATTAGTAGATTAGATCAGAGATGCCTAAAACCAAGGCTCACAGGCCAAAGCTGATATAGGATGACCTTTGATTTGCTTTATTCCAAGCAGATTTTAATTGATAATTTATGGTTTTGTTTTACCGCTTTGATGACTAAGTGACAATACAGTCTTTGTGCTTTAAAACCAGTTGTAGCAATATTACAAATCACAATATATTATTCAAATAACGCTTTGTTTTTAGTAATTATAGTTATTTTATTATTTAAAAGGTTTTCATTTACTCAATATTATATATTTAGTATTTAGTTAATCATATTTAAACATTTTAACCATTAAAAGTTCTTTAACATTATTATTATTATTATTATTCATTTATCTAAAAATTTAAACATTTAATTTGATATTACAAATCACAATATATTATTCAAATAACGCTTTGTTTTTAGTAATTATAGTTATTTTATTATTTAAAAGGTTTTCATTTACTCAATATTATATATTTAGTATTTAGTTAATCATATTTAAACATTTTAAGCATTAAAAGTTCTTTAACATTATTATTGTTATTATTATTATTCATTTATCTAAAAATTTAAACATTTAATTTGATAAAAAACAATTAATATTTTAAGGAGTTAAATGTTTATCTTTAAAATATTTGAATATTATATTTAATATTTATTTTATTTTATATATTGAATATTTTATTTTTAATATGGTACATATAATTACTATATGCAACAGTAAATTCTGCTCCATGGCCCTTAATTAAGTTTGATTTTCAGCCTTTTAAATAAAAATAATAATAATAAAAGGTGGATAAAAAAGCACCCCTGGTTTAAATCTTGGTGTTTGAATTATAAAACAGACTAAATCTTATTTCTAAAGTAATAACTACAAATGAACATGATATTTTTACCACTGCTGTGCAAATCACTAGAATTTCATGGGCCCAGAATGGCTTAATCATTTTGCAAACTGTCATACTGTTTTAAGTGAATGCTCTAATAAATGTAAAAATTTCCTGCGATGACCACTGACCTCAAAATTCAGTCTGTGTGCCCACACACTGCTATCATTTTAATCTTGGAAGACAGAGTATAAGTCACATTTCATCTTGATCTGTACCAAATGAAAGCTTTAGCCCATGTTCATTTACCGTCTTCATACTGAGCAAGCAGTGCATTATTAACAAAAAAATTAATTCTTTACCATTCTGCCATAGATGGAAAGTCATAGGCTGCAGTAACAGCATATATTCTAAGGTGAGCTGATGGACGGTTGCCATTAAAGCATATAGGCAGAATCTAGTGCTAACTGGAGCAGGAGAGTCCCTGGAGGCTTTTACATTTAGCCATCAAAACTCAGATTTTCACAGCCATTACACCTACAGAGCCAAGACTCATGAACACACACATCATTTGACAGAGAGGCCCGCTCAGCCTTTAGCATATGTTCAAAGCGCTGAGTAATGCATATCATATACACACACACATGTAGAAACACAGATGTACACGCAACACATTCACATTTGCCTTGCCCTGGAGGCAGCCATGGATGATCAAAAGGCAGAACAATAACATCTCTTCACCTACTAAACAAGAATAACAAGACAGACAGAAAGACAGACAGAATCAGGGAGCAGAAAGAGGAAGAGCAGAGAGAGTGAAAGATGAACAGATGTAATGAAGGGAAGAAAATACACTGTAGGGTTCAGAGTGAGCAAGCATGACTGACACATACAACCAAACACACACACATACACAATCTAGCGGATATATCTATTAAACAGAATGGCAGAGTTGCATGCATGTGTGCTATATAATGAATATGTAAGACAGAGATTGTCCATTTTTAGCCCAATGGAAATGCGTGCCTCAGCCTACATTTTTGCCAAACAATATATGTTGCTCCGGGCACGTTTCAGATGACAAATACACTATAGGGCGCTGTTTAATTCTTGTGAATGTGAAATATGTTACTTAGGGAGCATTTTGTTGTATGTTTCAGATACACCTCCTTATTATACTTTAGGAATGTGATACTACACTGGTCTCATTCGGTTCGGTTTACGTTTATCATGTCATCGATTCAATTCGATATTACGGTGCATTGATGACGCTTTCAATCAAAATTTATTAATTTTAATTCACAACACAAAAACATAATTTTGTCTTTAATTTGTCCATAATCCATTAATTTGACCCTAATTTTATTTGCAGTCAGATATATGAACTAGCTTTAATTTTACCAGCTTGAAGAAAACACACTTCTTGGATGTATTAAACAAGACTCAAGTACAGGAACAGAAGCCTACAGGAGCATTTAGAGCAAATACACAAAAGTAAATAATAATCCCACTTGCTTTAGTGTGAATTGATCCCTAAACTCAACTATTTGGGTTTTCAAAAGCAAATGTAAGAGAAAACTGCACTGCGACAATGTACTTTTTCTAAAAATGCAAATTGACTTGAACTGGAATATTGCATAAAAGACATGTGAATTCATGCGAATAAAGCAGCAATTCAATTTAGTCAAAGAGAACAAAATCGTCACTTCCTGATTAACTGGCGGAAATTAATAATATAATAAAGACTAATACTGCAATGGTTAAGGCGTTTTAGAATGACCAAAACAACATTTCAGATGTTTTACAGTGCGTTTAGCCTGCTGGTTTGTCCATTCACACACATTTTGATCATCACATGATCTCTTATATCAAAATCACATGACTTTTTTTTAACTCTCATACTGGAACTTGCTTGGTAAAAGTGTTTCCTTTGCAGTTTATGTGCATCTTTTCTTTTCTATTAAAAAGTTTATCCTACTCAGTTATGTGCATATTTTTATGCGCATTTTCAAAATGTGTGGGCATCTTGGCATTTCCATCAATTGATTTTTTATGAGCTTATGCAAAATGTGCGTAAAAATAGGTGGATGGAAACGTAGCTATTGTTTTTATTTCTTTAGTGAAACTGTGCTTCATCAGACCCTCTCTTCATCACACACGAGTACAACACTGTACAAAGTACAAAGCAAACTGACCAAGCCAGAAAAGCTGTCCATAGAGAGATAAGTGAGGCAGACGTGTTAGAGCACAAATACTAAAAACTGTTGAGGTGTTTTGTGGTTATTATTTGGCCTTTATTTGTCAATAATAGGTCCCTCAAAATTAAATTATGAGCAAGCATGACTGACACATACAACCAAACACACACATACAAACATAAACTACCAGATATCTATTAAAAAATGGCAGAGTTGTGTATATAATGTGTATGTAAAACAGAGATTGTCCATTTTTTAGCCCAATGGAAATACATGCCTCAACCTACATTTTTGCGAAACATAAAATACGTTGCTCCAGGCACGTTTCAGATGACAAATCCACCAGGAGGCACTGTTTGGTTTTTGTGAATGTGAAATATGTTACTTAGGGAACGTTTTGTTGTACATTTCAGATACACATCCTAATTATACACTATAGGGCGTGAACCTACAGTGGTCTCATTCGGTTCGGTTTCCGTTACGTTTATCATGTCATTGATTTAATATGATATCAGAGTGCATTGATGACGCTGGTGTTTTGTGGTTAGAATTTGGCCTTTATTTATCAACAATAGGTACCTCAAAATGTAATTAGCATAAAATATATTTAAAGTGAATGGGAAACAAAAAGTATTGTGCGTCATAGTATTCATTTCACCCTGAAACTGAAGTCATAGGTATGCTTTTGTGGTTTCATAAAAACTCCTAAAAATGTTCCTCTGTACATCACAATATATATTGTAGCTAAAAATAATAATACATTTTTTACAGAAGACACCCATTATTAAGTGTTTTAGTTTAACAAAAGTTAATATAAAGTGTTCTCAGGCCTATTTATAACATCCAAAATAAATACATTAAATTACACAATCATAATAGCTACCGTCACGTAAATAGCATGTTTGTTTGTGTATGCAGACAGAGAAACAGAGAGAGGGACAGCGAGTAATTGTATGAAATAGAAAAATTGCATTACAGAGCCTTGCTCTCTTTAATCTGGGTGCTGAGGCCTGATGGAAATTAAATAATTGTGTCAGAAACATTGGCTCTATATTTAGCCAGAGCAATCCAACCCTATACAGAACACGGTCTGAACTCTCTCTCTCCAGCTGTGAGAGCAGGCTGTCTCTGAGGAGCAGATGTGGAGAAACCACCATACACACACACACACCCACAAGCATGAAGGGCCGTCAAAAACATCACAAAAGTTGCCGTTTATAGAAAAATACTATTATAGTGTGCACTCTATAGTGAGTTGCTAGATGGGCTTTCATCCTGAAGCATTCATTCATGCGCTTCTGAAACATGCAGCGCTCACATGTGCAATGCAGTCCTGAAATATTTAAAGTATTCTAAAGGTAACAATAGTAACAGGAATGGTTTTATGTTATACTGTTTTCCGAGATCCGACTATAAATTATACTGTATCAATGTATTTCTACAGTAGTACACAATAAAAAATATAAATAAATAAAGATTTTATTTATTTTTAAATAATTTAGGTGTAATAGACTACTATCTTTCCATTCTTATCTGAAACACTCAACAGAACAGATAGTTTAAATAAACTTTAATAACTCACAACTACTTTAATAAATCACAACTATTACGATTGACTAACAATTTGCAAACTTAAAATAGTTAAATATCTAAAATAGGTAACTAGTTAATAGTTAAACTCTATATCTAGATTAGTACATATCTAACAGCCTGTACTTACAGACAATCCAATAGCAAAAACATTGTGTGGAGCAGGTTTATGACATCATGACTTTATTCACCTATTTTTGTTTGCTTAAAATAATTGCTGTAAAAATAAAATAACTTGAAATGTTCTTATCATTTTGCACCAAATTATAGTGAATAGTATTGATAAGAACCGGTATCATTAAGCGTTTCAGTATTGCTATCAAAAAATGTAAACAATACCTTTTATACACTCACCTGCCACTTTATTAGGTACACCTTAATAGTACAGAGTTGGACCCACTTTTGCCTTTAAAACTGCCTTAATCCTTTGTGGCATAGATTCAACAATGTACTGGAAATACTCCTCAGAGATGTTGGTCCATATTGGCATGACAGCATCATGCAGTTGCTGCAGATTTGTCAGCTGCACATCCATGATGCAAATCTCACCTTCCACCACATCCCAAAGGTTATCTATTGGATTGAGAACTGGCAAAAAAAACAGACTGTGATGATTTGTGCTTTATGACATGGCACATTATCCTGCTATATAGACATCAGAAGATGGGTACACTGTGGTCATAAAGGGATGGACATGGTCGGCGCTCTGCAGAAATACTCAGGTAGGCTGTGGCATTGACACAATGCTCAATTGGTACTAATGGGCCTAAAGTGTGCCAAGAAAACATCCCCCACACCATTACACCACCACCACCCTGAATCATTGATACAAGGCAGGCTGGATCCATGCTTTCAGCCTCAAATAATTGTAGCCCATCTGCCTCAAGGTTCACTGTGTTGTGTGTTCAGAGATGCTCTTCTGCATACCTCAGTTGTAACGAGTGGTTATTGGAGTTACTGTTGCCTTTCTATTAGTTCGAACCAGTCTGGCCATTCACCTCTAACTTCTTGCCTCACTGGATATTTTCCCTTTTCAGACCGTAAACCCTAGTGATGGTTGTGCATGAAAATCCCAGTAGATCAGCAGTTTCTGAAATACTCAGACCAGCCAGTCTGGCACTTACAACCATGTCACATTCAAAGTCACTTAAATCCCCTTCCCTCCCCATTTTGATGCACGGTTTGAACTGCAGCAGATCATCTTGACCATGTCTACAAGCCTAAATGCATTGAGTAGCTGCATTGTGTTTGGCTGATTAGAAATTTGCGTTAACAAGCAGTTGGACAGGTGTACCTTATAAAGTGGCCGGTGAGTGCATGTCAAAAGAGCAAGAGGATTTCGATTTCTCAGTTCATGACCCTTTAATCTTACCATATAATCCTGCATTATTCTGTATGAAACAAATACTGCTCTTGTAACAGCCATTAACTGTGATATAGAGAGTATATATAACATAAAAGAGTGCATCTCTAAAAGTCTGCTGATGCCAGATAACTCATCCTCTTTCCCATCATCGCTCTTCTTCTCACAGTAAAAACACCACATGCTTGTGCGGTTAGCATAGCGATTGCAGGCCAACACATGAGCTCTATTGATGCTTTATACAACAAGGCTTCCCTGCAGTTTAACTGTCACGGTTGTTAACACTCCCTTTCCTGAATTTGCTATAGAGGGCAAGTGGAAGGAAACTTGCTAGGCCAAGGTTGTTTCAGATGTAAGATAAAAGATGCCACACCATTGCAATAGAGTTTGTGTGAGAGTTTCTAAATATCTTATGAAGTCTAATACTTTTGGGCTTCATGTCGTTCTGTTTTTCCCTGAAATCTTTTTTTAAACAACAATATTTTGCCATAAATACTTTACAAAATAAAACAAAATACTACTGAAGCATCAAATTTTAATCATAAGAAATGATTCCGTTTTCAAAACATGAATAAAATGTGCCGAATGAGTGTACCCAAACGACAATGTGGGAGTTCTGTTCTTTTTGTGGTGTTCTTGAGATAAAGTTTAGTGTTATTTTAGTGCATGTGAGCGTAAAACTTGTAGATAGGCCAATGCATAATTCATGTGCTGTCAGATATAAAATGCAAGAGCTGTACTGACAGATTAAAAGGCAGCATTTGCAAGTGTGTGTTCTGATGTGCAAAATACATAAAATGTCTGCTTTACAAGAAAGATGCCCTCATTGCTTATTTCTGAAGCTTCCAGAGGAGAAACTGTTTATCACACAAAATATCACAGCTTACAACACGTAGCAGAGACGGTTAACATACCTGTATGATCATTTGTTACTCTACTAACTTAAAGTGTGAGTTGGCTACACTTGGCAGGTTTGATTCAACTAAAACAAACTCTGCTATGAGCTCTGGTGATGCTTTATTAGTGTGGGAATAAGTGTGAACAGTGTCTTCCAAAAACATGATGCACACCAAGTAAAAACTATTGTATGCTACAAATGAAATATTGAAAACAACACCGACCAAAAACATCCAAAAGGACAAAAAACAAGAAATGATGTCACAAGAAGCTCTAATAAAAAGACAGAATGCTTACATATGCCTTTTTTCTCATCATAGTGACAATTTTGCCCATAACAGTTCAAAAAAGCATCAAAAACACATCTCATTAAGCAGATATTCATTTGTATGTGAGAGACTGAGAAATGGCTGATAATTTTTTACTCTTGTACACATTACAAGCACTTTTATAAGTTCTCAGCTGATAAAATACTACTGAAACCAGCACATTCAGCAAATCATCTAGCATTGTTCTGGATTTTTGTATAAATTTAGCATTAAAGGCACAGAATGTAATTTGCACTGCTAGAGGATACCTATTCACTACAAACACAGGCAAAGGCTGAGTCCGAAACTGCCTACTTCCATACTATATAGTACACCATAACCATTATTCAAGTCGAGCAGTATGTCCGAATTCATAGAATTCGAAAATCAGTATGCAAGAAGTATCCGAATGACCAGGGCCAGACAGAATCTGCGGACGTTTTTTGCTAGTTCTGCGGAGATTTTTGGTAAAAATCTGTGGATTTCTGAGGAATTATTTTGGGAGTATCCAGCGGAGTATCATAATTAAAACCTTAATATATGAAATAAAAAGTACTAAATTACCGAATAAAAACTTAATAAATTCAGATTTACACATTTACTCAAGTAAATAAACAGAATTAATGATGGGCTAAAAATCTGCGGAATTCTGCAGAAATTCTGCAGAAAATCTGTGAAAATTCCGTGTGAACCTACGAATTACCCACTACTTCCGATGAGACTCTGAAGTGCGCATCCCATACATGCTGCACTATGTCGTGATGCCCCGCCGAGAATTCATGAATGGGAGTAAAGTGACACAACTGACGCGGGTAGGTCACGTAACAATGACAAAATGACAGATGTAGTATTTCCGAATTCCATTCATACTGCTCAAATTCATTCTGTATAGAACTTCTAACAGCCGAGTAGTACGTTTAAATTCAAATGCAGTACCTACTGAATAGTACGCGATTTCAGATGCAGCTACAGTCTGACGACGGCATGACTGAGTGTGGAATCATGGGACTTGTCATCTTCATTACATCCTAAAAGACTCCTAAAATCATCCACAGATGAGCTAATGTATTCAAAACCACTATCACGATCATGGTAAAACACAATTATTATGGTAGTTTGAAGCAGGGTGGTGCTGAAAGCCATCAAAGTGAAACGAGGACACTGAAACAATTGCTGATGAGAGACTAGCATGACGCTGAACGAAAGCAGCAAAGCTTTTATTATGCCACTGTCAACCATTTCTAGGTGTGATCATGTGGGGAAGAAGCAGCGCTGTTCTGCCATACTGAATTAGGGTTTTGGTTAATGCTTCTCTGTGTAGTCTAAAGCAGTGTTTCTCAACCACGTACCTAGTGGACCACCAAACTGCATGTTTTGGATGTCTCCTATGTCTGTAACACCTATTACAGGTCTTTCAGTCTCTGCTAATGAGCTAATGATCAGAACCAGGTGTGTTTGGTTAAGGAGACATGGAAATGTGCAGTGCAGATGGTCCTCCAGGAATGTGGTTGAGAAACACTGGTATAAAATAAATGTCGGGACAAGCCAATGGTCGGTCATTTCAAACAATGACAAGTACACAATTTAAGTAAAGAGGGAAAACTTTAATTAATCTGCTTTAATTTCCTTAAATTTCTCCAATATTTGCAAACGATATGGATTATTAGATTAACAAACATATTTTTATGAGCAAATCCTTCAATTCCCTGACAATTACTGTGATTATGTTACTAAACGCTGCTTTGTTTATGCTTTGTCTGTGGACATTTTATCTTCCGGTTCCCTTTTGTAGAATGCAAGGGCGTAGGTTTGCTCTTGACATTGGTGGGGATCCATGAATCAAATACTTATTTTTGCTGCCGCCATCCTCACTTGCTTATCACCCACCTCATACACCTTCTTGCACGGGAAAACTGCCCCGCAGTTATAGCGCTGCTTGCATCAAAACATAGCTAGAGCCTCTCACATGACAGCAGAGAAAGGCACAGCCAATCACAACTCGAGTAGAGTACATGATTTAACCCTTTCTGTATGTCTGGCAACGCAGTGGTGCAGTAGGTAGTGCTGTCGCCTCACAGCAAGAAGGTTTGAGCCTCAGCTGGGTCAGTTGGCATTTCTGTGTGGAGTTTGTATGTTCTCCCTGCATTCGCATGGGTTTCCACCGGGTGCTCCAGATTCCCCCACAGTCCAAAGACATGCGGTACAGGTGAATTGCATAGGCTAAATTGTCCATAGTGTATGAGTGTGAATGACAGTGTGAGGATGTTTCCCAGAGATGGGTTGCAGCTGGAAAGGCATCTGCTGTGTAAAAACGTGCTGGATAAGTTGGCGGTTCATTCCACTGTGACGACCCCAGATTACTAAAGGGACTAAGCCAAAAAGAAAATGAATGAATGATGCATGTCTAGGTTAATGTTGACGTTAATCAAGTTAGTTAAATTATTAGTGGGGACATTTCAGTAGTCGATGGCTATTGGTGGAGACACACACGTCCTCTCCGTCAATGCTAATTCTACACCCCTGGTAGAATAAGAAAACAAACCACTGTCTGTAACAGTTGCGAAAAGACCTATCCTTACACGCAGAGGCAGATTTTCAGTCGGCTACCATCAATTTGATGTGTATACAGTATGTGCAGCTTTTTGGTCCAGACAGGACCAGGCGCGAGCACTAGTTGTTTGGTGTTGAATTAATGTGTCCTGGCCTTAATAAAATGCACAACTTTTATGTTTTTCATGTTTGGTTTTCTGGAAATTGATGGTGTATGATGCCATTAGGCATGCAGAACACAATCCATGCCACTTGTTAAAATTTCTCATTTTTTCAGTATTTGAACACTCTCCAAAACATCTGGGATAAATTCAAGCATAAGCCTAATTCAGCTAAATATATAACAATAAGGGTTTTTGTATATTTGTTGGATAACAAATCTTACATATTGTGCCTTTAAAAATAACAGTGTCTAAGCTAAGCGAACCAATTCATCATTTGCTTTTTTGTACAACAAAAAAACCTAAAGACCAGAATCAGTGGTGTGAACAAACCCTAAATGTTTAAGTACCTTTTTGGGGTTTCTCCATTTAAACATATGACATCATGTTCATTCTGCAAGTCCAATAGCATTATCTGGCCTACTTTATCTGGCAGTAAATTTACTAAAAGACCAAGAAGCACAAGGTTGTGCAGAGATGGGAATTTATGTCAGATGTAAACAGTGTAATGCAAAAAATATTCAACATTCAGAATCACACTCATGTTGCACAAGTAAGATTAGCAAAGCCATTGTAAATGTTGTCCATTGTAATGCACAGCAAGTCAGAAAACCTGTATCAGAAGAAAATTGATTTAAGTAATATCAAATGAATTCACATCATCTTCATTTTGTTGAGATGCTTTATGAGACCAAGTGTTGATTTATTACAGACAAACAATTGCCATTCCACACGTTAGATTAGAAATGAAAGTCAAAAAAGAAAGTCTTGAACTTGAGATGATAAACTGAGCTAGAAATCTTAAGGATAAGCACATGCATGTGTGCATGGAAAAGAGGAGAAAGATTAATTCTGGCATTTCTGTAACATAAGGACTGCTGACCCTCAAAGACCCATTCCCAGATAATCAAGATTACACAAAACTAAAACAGTGCGTCAGCCCCACCCCTTTTGTCATGATTATATATAAACAAAAGAAAGGAAAATGGTCAGTCAGGATTATAGATAAGAAGCATCAATTTGCCGCCTTACCGCATCAAATCCAACGCAACGTGAAAGGCACAATGATCATTCCTGCAAGCCGCGCGTTGTTTTCATTCGGACCACGCATTCAAAACAAAAATGATCACCGCTGACACAGAACGTATCCGTTTCTTAATGCGAGAGCAAACCCCTTTAGCCAAAGAGCAGTCTGTGATGATGGAATGAACAGGAACCGCAAGAGGTCATAAATCGCATGTAGCCTTTGGGCGTAAATGATAGCGTTGGGAAGATCTGTTCATTTAAGAGAATCGGTTCCTTCAGACAATTCATCTCGATGGACCGTTTTGAGGGTGACTCACCGTTTGTTTCTTAGCTCTTAAAGCTCCACAAGCCCTAAATGTACGTTCAACTTTTTTATTAAATGTTGCTTATATCACTATGCTATGTTTTTTTTAATTATATGAATTTCGGCTATTTGTTAATTTATTGTTATGTTGATCATAGCCTTGATGATAGCTGTATGCTAAAATAGGTGCTATGCAAAAATAAATTATATAATAATTTAAATATAAACTATTTTTTGCATAAATAATTAGGCCTATTATCATAACGTACGAATAAATAAAAAATAGAGAAAGTTAATAGATAACATTTAAATAATTCCTGTAAACTATAGCTAAGGCTATGATATGATTTATTCATTCATTTTCTTAGTCATAGTCCCTTTATTAATCTGGGGTTGCCACAGCAGAATGAACATCCAACTTATCCAGCATGTTTCACGCAGCGGATGCCCTTCCAGCTGCAACCATCACTGGGGAAACACCCATGCACTCCCTATCACACACATGCAGAGCGGACATATGTCTTTGGACTTGTGGGGGAAACCGGAGCACCCGAAGGAAACCCACGCCAACACGGGGAGAACATGCAAACTCCACACAGAAATGCCAACTGACCCAGCCGAGGCTCGAACCACCTTTTAGCTGTGAGGCCATCATGCTACCAACTGCGCTTGCTATGATATTATATCTTTTTAAATTTAGTCATGTTCATTATATGAATAAATATATCACTTGTATTAACTAGATTTAGATCCCTCTTTCAAAGTTCAATGTCAGTCCATACCTTTACTCCAGTGATTTGAGATTCAAATGAACCGACTCAAGCGAATGATTCCAGTGGGATTCGGACACCTAGTCATGGATACACCACCCAAGTGAATGGAATGCCAACCATGTGCTTTAAAGAGGGGCATCACTGCCTATCTAACATATCCGACAAACACATCAACAAATAAATAAACAAGCATTTTCGGTGGTGCGCGCGTGATCCGTCCAGCAGCAGTTCTGGAGGCGACTCGATGTCACGAGACACGAGATTAATGATCATATTAGGGAGTCAGTCCCATGCACAATGCAAAACAAAATCTCTTTCATTATTGTTATTGTTAATGCTTTTTAATAGTATTCACTATTAGAAGAAATGTGTACAGAAAACGTGGTGTTATTATTAGTATGATTTTTTTACACATGGTTAATCTTTGACGTCTCGCCAGGAAGCAGCGATAATGATTTTTCGTTTGAACCCAATAACACGGACTATAATAAAACACTCTGAAGTGAATTTGACATTTTACAGACAACAGCTGGGCGTGAGAACTTTAACATGCATCCCGTGGCTTCTAATTCCAAAAGGCGATCACTTCTGTATAGATCAAGGCAATGAGCACAATAGAACAGACAATAGGTGTAGCACCGCTAGAAACTTACCTGATGGACACGCCAACATATCCCTTAAAATGATCCGATGATCAATACGCTGTACCCAGATTTATCCACTATCAGACATTGCTACCAGTCTGGCGGCAGTAATGATAGTATCCTTCACAGGCGGAGCACACAGGCGATGCACTCTGGCAGAGGAGGTGGAGGGACCCAGACACATTACAGAGAGCGGCGCTAGGGGGAGTTTCGGCTCTAATTAGACAAACGCTGGGATTTGGGAAGATATTCTGTATGTGATCTTTGTTTTTTTAGGAATAAGCAGTAACGACATTAAATACATATATTTTCTATCAGTAATGCTGGTGTATGCTATTAATTATGACATTGTTTTGAATGTTGAAGCCTACAAAACATGATTTGATTAGAATAATCCATAAATTTATAGGCAAATTACCGGTTTGTAAACATTTAGGATGCGCGCGCATCAAGGTTGCAGAAAGAAACAGGGAGCGCTAGAGGCAATGACATCCGATGTGGTCCAAAGTTTGTTGTTATTCATAAGTTATATATATATATATATATATATTTACATATTATATCATTTACATAATGCTTTCAGCATATTATAACAGCTGGTCACCCAGTGATAAGCACAGTTATTCAGCAAAATTAACGTGAGTGAGCGGCATTCGTCTGACAAGTTCATTTGCGACAGCACCCTTCCAAGCGCATCCAGCCTATCTATCTCATTGAAACTCCAAGTGATTTTACAAGAGAGAAGTTAAAGGTCTACAAGTCTTTGGATGCCTACAATTGTGTTCTGTGTGGTCATGTGCAAGAAATAATGTTGATTACCAGATTCAAAACTTTGTAGTGCTAAAAAACCAAGGTTCTGCCTAGCCAAAGACAAGGAAAGAAGATGGATCTGTACAAGGTCTGGGTAATCATCAACAAGTAAAACAACTGCATTCTGCCAGCAAACTGCACCTGTAAGACAGGGTATGTGAACTTACATTTTTACATTTCATTCTTAGCATTCAGTGTCTGCAGTTTAATTAACCGTATGTAACAGTTTTTGCTAAAATCATTGCTGCAACCAAAAACGAGTTAGGTGTGTAATTCAGCATAGCTTGGACTGGTCTGATAAAAAAAATGAGAAATGCAGAGTCCAGCATTTTAAATTAGGTCCTCACTCCATTCAGTTCTTCTGATGGCTGTTAGCCAATGACATCTGCAGTTTGACATTAAAAACAGTGTGGTGTACGGTAAAATGTAAGTTTTTGACATCTTACTGCACAACGCAACATGTTTGCTGTTGCAACTGGTCTTTTTGTGCAACCGCCATGTGCGGTTGAACGCGTGTGATGTCATGTGTGACGTAGGTAAGTAATTCCCCTATATGAATCTATATTAACTTTATGAGCTTTCATTAGCAGTGCATTTTTCAGTAACATCTGTGACTGGGGATTAGTGACTGTCATAACAGTAACTATGCGGTAAATTATGGTTAATTTTTTGTACAAAATGCTATTTTTTTGCTTAATTTAAGATCTATCGGCATAAGCTGTATTAATGTGGTTTTACCTGCAATTTTATTTATTTATTTTTTAAAACTTGTGCATACAATGAATCACCAATGACCATGGCTAAATTTAATTTTACTACGTTGTACCTAATGAATTGAATAAAACATAATTGGTGTAAATGAGTGTGTATGGATGTTTCCCAGTACTGGTTTGCAGCTGGAAGAGCATCCGCTGCGTAAAACATATGCTAAATAAGTTGTCGGTTCATTCCACTTGGGCGACCCCTGATGAATAAAGGGACTAAGCCAAAAGAAAATAAATGAATGAAACGTTGTACCTGAGGGCAGGGCCGATTTAGTGATTTAGGGGCCCTAAGCAACTACAGCCATGGGGCCCAAGTCCTGAAATACACTCTTTCTGCTTTTTATTTTTATTTTTATTTTTTTATTTTGTTGTTGTTTTTTTCCATGTTTTATCTTAATGCAAGCTCTACATTTTAATTGATTAAATTTCTTTAAATTCATTTACAACTAAAAATAATAAATATCTATATTTTTATAAATCTGCTGGACTGCTCCATGATTGGGGGTGGTGGATATTTTATAATTTTATAATTACATAACATTACATTATTATAATAATATTACTTTTATTGTATATCAAATAATATCATATTTAGTGTTGTATTTGTACAAATTGTATTTGTTTGACTTTCACTATACAACACATGACAGAAAATTATGTTATATATAGTTTATAGATATAATTTACACTTCTGGATATTTATTGGGGGCCCTCAGATGTCCTGGGGCCCTAAGTGGACGCTTACCTTGCTTATTGGGAAAATCCGCCCCTGGGGTGTAAATTAATTATAGATTTTAACATCTAATTGAACTTTCCCTTTAAGAGTGAGTCACTGAATTAATCATTCAACCCCTTTGTTCAAATCCACCTTTTAATTCAGGGAACAAAACTTGTATCTGAATTAGTTAATTTCTAAAGATGTATAATTATTTTCAACAAGTAATTATTTTGAAGCCACATGAACAACATTTTCTGTTCATTCATTCATTCATTCATTCATTCATTCATTTTCTTTTCAGCTTAGTCCCTTTACTAATCTGGGGTCGCCACAGCGGAATGAACCGCCAACTTATCCAGCACGTTTATGCAGCGGATGCCCCTCCAGCTGCAACCCATCACTGAGAAACACCCATTCACACTAATTTACACACATACACTACTAACAATTTTAGCTTACCCAGTTCACCTGTACCGCATGTCTGTGAACTTGGGAACACTGGAGCACCCGGAGGAAACCACGCAAACACTGGGAGTACATGCAAACTCCACAGAAACGCCAACTGACCCAGTCGAGGCTCGAATCAGAAAACTTCTTGCTGTGAGGAAACTGACAAATGAATTGAAATTACCTCTACAAAGTAAATGACTTAATGTCAACTGTGTTTACTGATGTTGCATTAAAGCAATGTCACAATGAAAATGGGGACTGCGTGCAACAAACTTTCATACTCTGTAAAACAGGTCGCATCGCTTCCAGTTGAGGTCCTTTGTTTGTGCTTCATTAAATATGCAGCTGTTTCCTCAAGCTGCCTTAAGGAGCTGAGAAGTATAACTGATGCTCATCACGTGTTTTATTAATTCATTAATTATTTTTTTTTTAAATCTTTTAAACGTTTTCTTGTTCGTTCATGTGCCTTTGCCCTAAAGCCTGTCATGCTATGGTTTGATTAGCCTATAGACAAAGATTGAACCTAAAGATATTCAGATCAACATATACAACAGCACTCAATCACTTATATCAGGTTAAATATGATGTTTACATTGAGTTATCAGATTCTGTCCCTCTTTTTGTTTCCTTTACAGTTTTCCTATACGTCTGCAGTCTTCCTTGACATCCTGATTGCATCCAGCTATCATAGCCCATAAAACTGATGAAGCGAGAGAGATGCAGAGAGAGCTTTCTACCATTAAATATAGCTCCATCCCCCATATCCATCCACTCTTCCAGCCACTTAAATCTTTTCACTGTACGGTCACAAAATGAGTCTGATAACTGATTGATATATTGTCATAACAAAAACCCAGCATCTTACAGAGTATTTGATAAATAAAAAAGTCTATACATTCAATTTACCTGAAGCCTACTGATTGAAGGCTAGTTGAACAACAAAATGCGAATACACAAATGAGCTGTTAGTAGGCTATTGCACTCTGACGTCCTATGAATAAATAAATGCTTCTGTTTAACTTTCTTCCTTTTTATCCTTGGAACAATTTTGCTGGAAATAATAGACCTTTTATCAGCAGAATAGTTTTAGTTTTAAATCTTTAGTTAGTCCAGCCTACATAAAATCTCATGATCTATCTGAACACACACACACACACACACACACACACACACACACACACACACACACACACACACACACACACACACACACACACACACACACACACACACAAAAAAAAAAAACTTAAATCTAAACGTCTTTTCAAGATATTGATTTTTCTTTAACCTAAATCAGTGTCCACCAACACTGCATGTTTTGGCTGTCTGCTTTGTCTATCACACCTATTACAAGTCTTTCAGTCTCTGCTAACGAGCTGATGATCTGAATCAGGTGTGTTTGGTTAAGGGGACATGAAAAATGTGCAGAGCTGGTGGTCCTCCAGAAAAGTGGTGAGAAACACTGGCCTAAATGTTACTTTGTATCCTACACTGAAAAGGGAAAATGTACTGCTCCTCATTGGCCAAAAGGGGGAGGCAAAGACTTGTCCTATAGTGTTGCACGCGATTGAAAACCACTCAGACTTCTTTAAAGGTAAACAGATATATTTCTGTTTGCAGAGTAACATGTACACACTTTTGTTTTAACTTAATTTATTTCCAAATAATAAAGATACAGTAGGCCTAGCCGTAGTAGCAAAATAATAATATTAATAATATCAATAATAACAGGTCTAACAACAATAATAATGCAAATAAGCATATCTGGAAAAAATATGTATATATAATGAATAAATTATAAAAATGATATTTTCTGATTCGTTTTCATCCTTATTTTAATTCAGCAATCAAAAAGACTTTCGGTTTGTCCACTAAGTGACGCTAGTGAACACCCAAGGCCTCACACAAAGTTTCTGCTTTGACTGGGTGGCATTTGTCACGGTTTTCAGTCCTGGGGACCCGCATCACTGCACATTTTCTCTGTTATGTGACCCGTTCAGTTCAGTTCACTGAGCTCTTTGCTAATGTGCCGATGATTTGATTCAGGTGTGTTAAATAAGAGAGATGTACAGTGCTCTAAACAGAAGGTTATTTGTCTGTTGTTTTGTTTACTGGTCCAAAAATATTTTTACATTTGCAAATATGAAAAAAGATAAGATTTGGATTGATCTATAAGTTTTTTTTTTGTTTGGTTGATTCTACGGTGTAAGTCTTAGTACACTAGTAGATGAGTAATTAATGTTTTAAATGTTTTATCAGTAGCATATTATCATTGTCAACAATATTTCTGATTTGTGTTTCTGTACAGAAAATCTAGACATTTCCATTGTTTTATACACACAAAAGTGTTTAGCATTTTTTTTTTACTTCAGTGCATTTTGAAATGGAGATTGGCCGAATAAATCTGGATGGTGAAAACCACACAATGTTGATAAAACATTGATTATTATTTAAGTATCAAAAATAAATATATAATTTAGCAATATATATATATATATATATATATATATATATATATATATATATATATATATATATATATATATATATATATATATATATATATATATAAACACACTAGATGGGCGTACAATAATATCTAATGCGGCAGCAGTCATGCATTTACTAGTTTTGGTACTGGGCTGTACAGCGCATCAGCAACTTTATGGTGAAAAAAATTTCCCTTCCATAACCTTTCCAAAATCCCGGCATAGCCTTAGTTTGGGCGATTGGTTTTTACAAATCTTGATGTTGACCGCATCAACAAATGCATGCGCCGACTATGTCAGTGTGTCATTGTGTGATGAAAATCTGATCATTGTATGTGTGACGCGTGCACAGATGGTCCGGGAGTGCACGCGCAGCCGGGTCGCATTGTTCTGAGTGTGACACTTTCTATGCGCGAGCTAATGAGAACAGACTGACTCTCGTTTTCCCCTCTAAGCAGTTTTTTCTGGTCTTTTCTTTATAAACACCCTTAATATCATCTGTCTCTCATCCGTCCGTTTCCATCTGGCACCAAATAATTTAACCAATTTGACAGATTGACCCGGTATAAGATAGATAGATAGATAGATAGATAGATAGATAGATAGATAGATAGATAGATAGATAG
The DNA here is from genome assembly GCF_052040795.2 of Danio rerio. Taxonomy (NCBI): domain Eukaryota; kingdom Metazoa; phylum Chordata; class Actinopteri; order Cypriniformes; family Danionidae; genus Danio; species Danio rerio. Next base: position 34,853,761 of record NC_141029.1, on the reverse strand, counting down.
ATAGATAGATAGATAGATAGATAGATAGATAGATAGATAGATAGATAGATAGATAGACACACTTCAACATTTTTCAAACAGATGGAATGAAGAAAGACTGTGCTTTAGATTTTTCAATAGGTTTTTAAACAGATGGAGTGAAAGGGGACTATATGGCCACTTGTTTGATGAAATGGTTCGCTGTTTTGTTTGCACTGAATAGCCTATTATCTAAGACACATGTAGAGACGACAGATTGGCTCTTTGCATGAAGGGTCAGCGTCTAATCTGGCTACCTGAGTTTAAGGCTAATGTATTCGACCCTTCTCCATCATGACATACACGCAGACATATGGTATTACAGCAGGGCTAAGGGTCATTCATTACATAATCCTCTAACGAGGCCTGTTCACTTCCGGCATGGAAACACACAAACTAATCAGCCTATATTCGCCAGTGTGAGGAACTTCATGCTGGACTTCTTGGCATGCGCGTTAAATTAGGCGCACATGTTAAATATTCAAAATGAAGGATTTTTAAAAATTATTATTCACATAAACGTGCTATTTTCTAAGCAATTCCCCCTAAACTAACCTCTTATTTAGGCTGCTGATTGAGTGGCAGAGATTGATTGCAAATCTTAAAGGTGGAACATCATCAGCTGAGTAAAGTTAAGATGTTTAATGTGAAATCTGATCAAGTCTTGGACACGTACGCACACACGCGCATATGCTCTCTTGCTCTTTCCCACGGGACGCAGCAGACGGGTCGTAATTTGGTTGCCTTGGCCCGTCTGGACAAGCACCTGTCTCCTCTCTAGGGAGAAAGTCGCCTTTGGGCCGTGAGCAAAGCGAACTGTGCATGTGTGTGTGACAGCATTGAAAAAAAATGTTTTTTAAATAGCAAAATAATATTACAACTCACATAATCTCAAACAACAGTTCATTTCGTTGAAAATGCCGTCTTACAAAAGTTAAAAAGCATGGTAGAGAACATTGGTGACACAATATCTTTAATTTCATATTGTTTTTTTTTATTTAAAAACTACAACAGACGATTTACCTTTGAATTAATCTTTTACTATTTATTCTAAAATAGTTATGAAAAAACTGCGATACAAACCAGTGTATGCTACTGGCTATCCCACTACAAAATGACGGACAAACCCCGACTTAACAGGGTGATCTTTGGATATGAGGCAGATGTGAGATAATTTGATCACTATAAAATTTCCAAAAGGTTCACAAGGATCACGTAAACAAATAATCTCTATACATAGTTTCTAAAAGAAAAAAATAAACCTACTTTGAGATCATTTTTGGTCGCAGCAAAGAGAGCATCTATGGGTAGCTTGTAGACTTGTTTGGTAAGCAAATCGCTTTTTATAAAGGTTACTGCAAATTGTTTTTTTTTTACATTGATTATTACTGAATATAGTATGATACTAAACCAACACAAGTCATCTGGTACCCAAAGCGCTATCTATGAGCACTTTGTAAACAAAATAAACAATACAGCAATAGATCCTATCCGATGGGAAGTGCTTCTCGTTATCAGAGGACAGGACATCAACAGCAACACCATTTTAGTAACCGTAGTGCACACACAGCAAAGGCCCTCCTACTCCTACAAAAACTGCCAATGAAAAGTGCAAGTGAAAAGCAACAATAAACCCAAAACTCTGCCTAAAATAATAATAATTAATAATAATAATAATAATAAAAACATTAAATATTTACATGTTTACGTAAACACTTTAGATAATCTATTTTAAGGACACTCACATAACTTAATTTACTTAATAAATAAAACAAACAGGAAAAATATAAATTAACAACTAACAAGGTTACGATTTGTTCCAGCACACAGAAGTAGCCTATACATTTTGAGCTCAACTGAGCTCAGCAAATCCGTTTGCGACATACATGTTATTTGTTTCGATGACGTGAATTATGAAGGTCCAAAAAAAATATTTTCAAAACAAATTATTGCCACAAATGTGCTTATGAGCTTGGATGTTGAACAGGTTGTCTAATATCTGAACAGCCATCTTTCAAACAGAACAAAAACTCTTGCTACAGTGTCAAATACAAGATTCAGTTATTGCAACAGGTAAAATATTTTCAGGTAACACTTTATAATAACTTTCATAATGCCTTGTGTTTTTCAATGAACTGTGCGTTTTCGATTTGATCGTGAACTGTTTAGTTTTTTGTAATTACAGCATAAATTATAATCTGTAGTTAAATTTGTGAAAACACTGCTTTTTTAAAAACATCCTCCCAAACCATAAAAGGCATTATGTGCAGAATAAAAACATACATGTAACTGAAAGTAAATATAAAATGTTACCATTTCCATCCTTAATATTTGTGTATACTGCTGGAATATGCTACTTCTCAATGTCTATAAAATAATTCTTTAAACACCTGTTGTTTTGTGGTACTGTTAAATGTGCCTAAAGTTCATCTAAACGTCCAAAACGTGGTTGAGATAAGAAATGTAACAGATAGCAAGGCGAAGTATTTCTATCTTGGATAGCTTCTTGTCGGGTGGAAGTGTTGGCAGCAGCTTCCTGAGCTCGGCGAACGCCACGTTGAACGCTTCTACTCTGATGCGCTCGCGCGTGGCATGCGCAGAGCGGTACTTCGCAGTCGCGCGCCTCCTTCGTCTCTTCTCCTCTCGGGTGAGCGCGGCGGGCACGAGTGCGCGAGTCTTGCCATCGTCGGCCTCTAAGGGCTCGTGTGCCACACACTCCACCTTCATGACGTTCAGACAATCCGTGTCCGACTGTGTCCAGGTGAGGTCAGGATCCGTCTGATCGGGGCTCAGCATCATTTTCAGGTCCGTTTGATCGAGGCTTCCTAAGTGCACTGGATGTTATCTTGCCCTGGTGAATTAGACGCAAAAGATTGAAGTTTTACAAAAGAATAAATAATCTATAAATGTCATAATCCATATAGCTACTAAAATAAAACAAAATAGATGAACAAATCGAACTGATGTTAATCAAAAGGTTATAATGTTTAGACTGAATGTTTTTCTTATATTAAGATTATAATAAGTGTTGCATGTTTTTATTTTTATTTTGTTACTTTAATACTTTGAAACAGTTAAAGAGCTACCATGTTTTTAAATGGCTGTCAGTGTGCGTTTTGCAATTTAGCTCATTCTGGACACGTTACCATTATAAATGTGCTCTAATTCCATGCAAAAGTTAATGGAAATCAATTATTGCCACAAAAGCAAAGTCATAGCTGACCATCTGTCGCAAATGCAAATGCAGAGCCTATAGCTCCAGATGACACAAGGGTGCTTGGATCTCAGTCACTGTGAATCACAAGTAACATTTGAAAGAAAATACTTTAATAAACTGATTGAGTGTTTTGTTTACATATTTTTTTGATGTAGCGATGTTACATTTATTTGCATGTCATTTTGCTATTTGCTGGGCCACTGAGTAATGAATCTGAGATAATATAACACAAATTCTAACCAAACGAAGGTTTAATTGCTGTCTTAAAATGTTCAAGAATAATATTTTAAGGTGTCAGCGTGTCAATCTGAAGTCGTTAATTCATAGCACCTTTTCACCTGCTTTGACTTTAATTGGTGATGGAAATTAAGTTTAAATTTTGAAAACTCATTACGTGTCAAGCTATTGGAAATTATTGCGACAGGCAAGGGATGAAATCGAAGATGTTGCTAATAAATTACGAGGATATAAAATATCAATGCACATATTTTTTTGCCAATCTGCACTGTTGCTATAGCTAATAATTTATTAAAATGCAATTTGGTGTGTAATAGCATAGACCCTGTGATGTAAAATATTGTTTCATAATAATCACAACACGAAGACGATTAAAAAGTACCACCAACAATTAGTTAAATTATTTTATAACTCACCCCTGTTAACGACGAGAATCAATTTAACCTCCAAAATCCCGTTTATCAAGTCAGTTTTCAGTGATTCATGTTCTTCTGTCCATTGTGCTTTCTGAATTTCTATTTCGGCATCGGCAAGAGCATTTCTCGGTTATATTTTCCTCGCCACTAATTCCACTCACAACGCAACCGGTAACGTAGATTCGCGTTGTTGTGATGATGAAATTTCAGTAAGCATTGGTACCGAACGGATGTAAATAACAGCACCGGTAACGCACGCTCGGGGATGTGCTGCCCTCTGACCCGTGTGTGTGGATAACAATGGACACGCGTCCTCAGATAAGATCGACCAGATCAGAAAGTGTCGTCTCGGGCTGTCCTTTATGTTTCCGTGGATTAGGATAATATTGCTCCAGCCATCCTCACAACCACGCGTGCTTGTCCTCGTGCCTCTGATGATTTGAGAGATAACACATTCCGCTGGCTCCATATAAAGCCTCCCTCTCTCTCGCGCGCGCTCCCTCTTACAAATCATTCACTTTATGCACTTATCCACGACAGTCACACCTCCGTCCCACCCCCTCTTTTCTCTTTCTCTTTTCTCTCTCCTTTCCACTCAGCGACTTCTTCCTCGACCAGATTGAAAGGAGCGCCCGAGGCGAGAGCTGGACGCTTGGCAGTAACGTATGCGTTGTACGCCTGTTAAAGTGGTGCAATTGTTTGTGAAAGTTTCAGCTGCTTAACTAAATTAAGCGTTCAGTTATATATTTTTAAGAAAACCCCATGATATTAGGGTGACTTTTAATCCTAACTCAGTTTAATAGCAAGCCTATTATTAATTATTTGAATATATTTACACTATTGAGAAAATATTGGTTGCGCTTTTTTGACAGTATAGGGTATGTCACGTGAGCTTACAATATACTTAGCCTTAAGTGCTGCAGCTACAAGGGTTAAGGTTATTACCCAGTTTATGTACAAGTGCATGTGAAACTGCACTGTGCTAGCAAAATATCTACAAAACACTAAACTGAATTGATTGTAAATGTTCAAGTGAATAAAGGAACTTGTGTCAAATTTGCTGTTTATTTACCCAAACTCTGCCCAAAAAAAAAGTGAGAACAGAAATTGAATGCAGATCATGGTCCTCTGTTAGCACAAATACAAGTTTACTAACAGCGTTTTAAGAGTAAAGATACAACTAAACAAATAAATAAAAATAAATTAACAAGTAGTTATAAAACATAGAGGCAAAACAAAATGAATATCCATGGAATCATTTTCCATTGGAAACAGAGTTAGTACAGACGAATCAGCTTGCCTCCTAAAAAAATTGTACTTTACTTGAATTTTATGAATCATCAAATGCCACAAGTTTAGTGAAATATTCATTTAGCATAAAACGACCCCTTTACAATGTATTCTATGCTTTACTTGAATCACTTAACAGGCATCCTAACCACCTGGTTGTCCAGGTTATCATTAATACTTTGATTGGTTTTTACTATTTATCAGAGTTGTGTCAGCATATTATTCAATTCAAGATGTGGGCCAAATAAAATATTTTCAAGGAGTGCACCTTAAAGGGTTAAACTCTGTAAATGAGGTTTGCTAAAGTTTTACTTATGTTTTTGTCAATCTATTTACAAATTTGTAACAATTTGCATTTTAGCACCAAAAGATACTGAGTTAAAGAATAAACCTTTCAAGTTTTATCGATATTTAGGGTGCAAAGAAGACCCTAATATTCCCATTCTACAAAATAGTATTTTCTCAGTGAAAAATAATCTTTAGATTTTGAACATATTCTTCACACTACACTCAAAAAGATAACTGTTTTATACTGCGATTAAAGAGTCAATGAAGAAACTTTAACATCCATGCAACCATGTCTTTGGTTCTTATGGGGCCAGAATGTTCTTTTTAAAGAACTGTCTTCTGAAAGGTTCTTCAGGAAACCCTGCAAACATCCCCCTTTAGAACCTTTCTTTTAACAATGTAAGAATTCTTTGCTTTTTTAACATTACACCACCCTTTCAATTTATGGTTATTCATTTTGGAAGCTCATTCATTCATTATTTCATTTTCTTGTCGGCTTAGTCCCTTTATTAATCCGAGGTCGCCATAGTGGAATGAACCGCCCATTTTTGAAGCTCTGATATCCAAATAAGTAAATCTAAAAATACTTGCTTGATATTTTAATAATCACAGCCAAAAAAGCAGTTACAAGACATGGTTTACTTCCTGAATCCCCAAAAATCCAAGAATAGCTAGAAATAGTGTATGATATTTATGTGATGGAAAAAATTTAATTCTTCCTTCGACCCCAATTATTGTATTTAGAAATATCTAGTCCAAGTGGACTAAATGTACTAGGTTGCTCCATCCAATCTTTGAAGAAGTATCAAAATATTACTATCTAATACCCATCCACAGAACAAACTTTTTTTTTTATTTACGACCCATTGCACTCCCCTTCTAAATTCTCTATTTAGATTAAGAATTTACAGCTGATAACAACTAAAGTAAAGTTGAGCAAATAAATAAAGATTTGACCCTCTCTGACCTATGTATATTCAGATATTGATGTTATTTATGTAATTATTTTATTGTTAGTTATTTTTATATATTTTATCTTACGAAACTTTTGTTTTGAATTTGGTTCTGTTACTTTATAGTTTGTACAAAGGAAAAATGTTTAGCAATAGGAAATGTAGACTCTTAAATTAAATCATTATGTTGCTACTATAAATAAAAAAACATAAAATAAAAATAATTTTTTGCTTTATTTTAAGCACTGTTCACTGAACAGGTTGTGTATTAATAGATAGATAGATAAATAAATAAATAAATAAATAAAATTGTAGTTTGTAAGAGTAATACATAAGAAATGTGAGTACTCATCAGCTAAGATCTTGCAAAGATCAATAATTCTATTATGCAGGGAAAAAAAATCCAGTTAGTAATGATTTGTTGAGAAATGCAAGATTTGATATGCTTGTTGAATTATACGACTAGAGGACAGCCTTGGAGACATTTGCTCTTCTCCACGAGAGACTGAATTTTAATAAGACATTTCTTATAAACACAAAAAGAACAGCGGCCAAACTTCTCGTAAAACACTCGTAAAGAGTATTTCACTCTAACAGGCACGCCAATGACGCATATAGATCCTCCCAGTCTGTGCATCCGATCTGAACAGACTGATGTAATATAATCAGTAAATAAACGTGTAGTTCAATACCAAGTTTGATGGGTAAAATAGGGTCTTTAATAAAAAATGAAAGCATTGGCATTCTTCAGGATCCACACATCGTCCTCTGCCTGATAATGCTGTAGACTATTATTGATCACGGCTGATGAGATGTATTAGATGCCATTAATACCTTTTATTTCTGTCCTGTGTTTGTGAAGAAAGTCAGCTGGTCCGCTATTTCCTGCAAAACACCCCTCCCCTCCTCACACGTACACATATAAATACACAGAGTCAAATGTGAGAAAGAGGCATATGGCTTCCAGAGTCACCCATCCCCCCTCTGCTGCCCTTTTTTGCCTGGTGCATGTGTTCAGATCTGGGCATTGCTTTGGGAAGGGGGCAAAGACCTCACTGACTGAATTAAGGTCTGCTCTCTCTCTCTCTCTCTCTCTTTCTGTGTGTGTGTGTTGTGTGTTGGGGCAGCTGGCTGATGTTGCTGGAAGGATGGAAAGATGGATGGGTGGATGGAGAGATGGATGGAGGCAGGATGTCTGACCCAGGGCCAGTAGTGGGGTATGAAAATAGTAAGACCCAGAGAGAGAAAAACAATAGAGGGGAGGACATGGAGAACTGGGCATGACGAGAGGAAAAGACAATGGGGTTGGTTCGAGTCAAGCAAAGATCATATGTCTTTTGGGCAGTATTCTGAGTGTGATGTTGTGGTCTGTTTGTAAAGGCTTTGTTTTTTGTATATTTTGGCTTCGTGCGATTCTATCCAGCACCGAAAGGAACATATGTTGTCCTGTGTGCTCAGTTTTAGGAGGGCTGGTGGAGATCATAAGTATTGATCTCTGTTGTTGGTGGTGAAAGAACAATGGATTGCAGCTCATTTCACGGCTTAATTCAGTCCAAGTACGCGGTCAATAAGAATACCTTCTGCCAGGCCTGGCTCTGAGGCATGTTCATTTACATCTCATAAAACAAATTTTCCAATGCTTTATTATGATGATGTGTAGTTTAGACCAGCGCCTATGTCATTCGCATAATCACCAGATTTCTCTTGTGTGTATAAAATACTTGACAACAAATCTATTCCTCTGGTATCAGCAGGTATGATCAATATAAATGTGCAAATCAGAACTGTTTCGGATATACATTCTAAATTGAAAATGGGGCAATATTTGCTAAAATAATAAAAGAAAAACTCAACAATGGTGCTATTAAGACACCATCATGAAATTCGATGCAGATATGACATAAAACATACATATATACATATAAATATACATACATTCTTTAAAAAAAATCTAAATATTAAAAAACTTTTAAGGATTTAAGATGCTGATGATTGCTAAATGTGTCTTGTGAAAAGGATCCATATAACAATGGCAAACTATAGGTCCATATGTCTAATGAAATGTCATTGCAAACTACTGTTTTGGCATAATATTTAATCAAATATTTTTTGGATGGTATTGTTATTTGAGATTGATCTTTCAAAAATACAAAGCAAAAGCATTTCTGATTTGAATGGATTGTTGTACTCTATAAACACACCCTACATTTCAATATAATTTCTGAATTTCAGTTGAAGATAAACTGGAGAAACAAGCAGGATGCAGAAATGCGAGAGGGGTCTGGCTGCAGACCTGGTGCAGTGCAATCTGGACTGCATCCAATGCTTTTTAATAGGCTCACCTAACCACACCCCTAACCCTACCCATCACAGTGACGTCACTAGCTCCATTTGAGTGCATTGTGTCTGACATTGCATCGCTGAGTGATGCAGTCTCAGCTTGCATCATAAAGGCTGCATCCAGATACTACTGAGAAATGCACTTCATATTTGTGTGCAAGACAGTAAAGAATTAACTATTTATAGATTTTAACTGCAGAAAAAGTCATCAGTGCTAATGCACAGACTGACACTGACACAAAGTGATACAAACAGTGAAATCTTGTGATGTTGGACTGAATTGTTGGACTAATTTTATCACTAAGTCAGCCAATTAGGATTGAGGACTGCATGGTGTATCCATTTTTTTATTTGTATTTTTTGGTGGAAAGAGCACTGAACAGTCAAGTAAAAGTATAATTTTTTGATCAAAAGTAGAGTAAAAATATAAAATCTGTTTAACAGCCCTTCATAAAATACTTAAGAGTAGTGAGTATTACACTGTGACAATCATTCCACCTTTTATCCTGCAAATTTAAAATGTAGTGCCATCTTTTAAGGGTGTTTCTAAGTGCAAGTTAATTACTTGTCATTCATGGACTATAAATTAATAATGTGAGACTCATTTAATGTGAGAACGCATTACATTAGCAATATCACACAAGTAGCAGTGTGATATGGCTGTATATCAGCACTGGTGGGAGGCGTGCTGAAAAATAGCCATATTGCACTGCTATGAGTGTGATATTGCGTTTTTTTACAACAGTTCGACGGCACAATTGTGTATATACAAAAAAAAAACTCAAACATGGAGAGTCTAAAAATCATTTTGTTTGAGGAACTACTTTCCTTCGCCATTCATTCACATCTGCAGCTGACGTCAGAACCGCAAAAACCATTGCTAATTAATTTACTTCACTTTAGAACTACTGTTTGAATGATTCTCTAGCATAATGTCTAAAGTGATGAAAAAACAGGTGATTTTGCTCACATTTTAAGATTAAGTTGAACGTGACATGACATGCTATCAGTCTACAGAGATATCTCCTTACAGTATTACAGTCAACAGTATTTCTCTGTTGCAATCAGGATATCACAATAATTAAACTCGAAAATGCAGCACATTCACTACCAGATTGCGATAAGGAAAAATGCTAAACACATGCAGGCATTTCTTCTTTCTTTCTGCCAACACAACACACACTCCTGATTTGCGAGTCCCATCTCACAATTAATACACTATATGGTATAAATACAGCACAACAACCTAGAAAAGAGAGATATCGACTTAGAATATCACTTTCAAGTATAATAATGATTTGATCAGCTGTAGTTAGAAATTACGCAGTTTTAATCTTCTAAGAGCTTATTATGCAGTCCTGTCACCATTTTGTGAATAGACAACGTCAACCATCTTTGGTCAACTCAGTGTGACAGGCTAATGGCCGCCGACGCGCGGTCTCTCAGAAATTATAAATATTTTTAATAGACAAAATCCTTATAAATAAACTGCATAGTTGCAATCTAAACAACTACATTCTCAACTAAAAAAAGCCTCAAAAGTACATGTTGGCCAACAGCAGGAATGGTTGTCAAACTGTAGACTGTCCTCTGCTTGTTGCTGTATGTGGGTGGAGTAATACACAAAGCAGAAGGGTGAAGATGCGGGACGAGTGCGGTTACTTGCAGAATATCGCACGACTATCAGCCAATCAGATTCAAGAACCTGACAGAACTGTTGTATAAATTAATATACATACATATAAAAAGCAGACAGAAAACAGATTGATGTGTTAACAAGCGGAGAGAGATTGGTGCAACTTAAAAATCTAAAAAGAGGGCAAAAATCTGTGCTGATATGTTTAAACTTAAATTATGTATTTTAAACCCCGACTAACAAGCCATAACTGTCCAGCAGTTGTCGCCACAAACCAAGCACATGCAGCACTGATAGAATCCATGCAATGTGATTAGAAACGTAATATTCTGTAGTGCATTTAGTTATTCTTTAAGGCCACTTGGAAATTTCAGCCATCATACAGTAGCCATCCTTCAACTTCTCATCAGTGACAGGCAGTCTGAGCATTCTCTCGGACGGAAAGGATTATTCTACTTAGACAACCACCATAGACAAGAAAAAAATAAACATGTAAAGTACAAATACAGCACTAAAAATGTACTCAAGAAAAAGTCAAATACACATTTTTAAAATAGTAAAGCAAAAAATACTATTCAATTAAGTCATTTGAGCAGTAATTTGTTACACCACTGAGTAAGAGTCTGTCTTATTCCAGTAATTTTTGTCACTGTATTATTTGATGTTTTATCATAATTACAAACATTAGTAACATTGGTTCATTGTACAAGTAGTCTTAGAACGTGATAGTCTTTCTCAGTATTTTATTATGGATGATGAATCATTTAAATTGATGGTTTAAAGCTGTATTAAAGCTGGTTGCTGTATGTAAGTTTTTGACTCTTAATATGTTATTTCTGAGAAAAATGCCAAATGAACATGCTTGTTTATCTGAAAAACAATGCTAAAGTCAGATATTCTGCTTTGAAAATGTCCATGCTGGAAAGCTGTTTTTGTTTTGGTTCTTTTAACCCACCCTCTGCAACTTTAGCCAATTATACTTCAGTACCCCGGGTTGCCTTGTTGGAAAACCATGCATTTCATTCATTTATTCAGAAAGGCTCTCAAAGCATGCAGCCGTGGCTGAAATGCAACCTCCGGTGGACAGCAGCAGACTCCAAAATGAGACGCAGATTCAGAGTTCTACATGAGGTTATTAATTAGCAAATAATATAAATAATGCGAATGTAAGCGTGTGATGAGACTTGCAGTGATAAGCAATTTGGCTGTTTGCACCAGATGAAACACGACAGAAATTTAAATACAGCCATTCAGAAGCACAGAATATGCACTCACTCATGAAATGGTAAGGTTTACGATCTAATTAATACATATTAAACCTGCTTTATGTTATTAAATGTAGATGCTGAATCACTTTGTGTTGGTTTTGAGTCACAGTTGTAGAGTTCAATTTCAAACTATTTATTTTATTTTCAAGATCAGAGGTGAACTATCTGCTGCTGCTTTCAGTATATGGCAAAAAAAAATCATGTAAAATGGCTTTCAAACTCAACTTGTTAGCATTTAACACTGAAGAAAGCACATGAGCTGTACCTGAGGTGATCAGCTGTTTTCCAGCTGCAAGAAATAAAAGCCGTTTCTAATATATCAATCCGAGGTGTTGTTTAAAACAAAAATTCCTTTTAATATGAAGAATATTCCTTCTATCGAGTGCTTTTTTCAGTCTTTAAGCTCGATCATTATACTCGCTCTTGTTGGTCCTCAATCTGGCAACCTGCACTTTCATTTGTTTTGATCCAGGAATGCAACACCTAGTTCAACCACTGGGTGTTAAACTTACATACTACACCTTTAAAACATAAATTATTTAAAGCTTCTCTTCAATACTTTGTGATTCATAGTTTTCTGGTAATTTATGCAGTCAAATTGCATTAGGTGAAATTGAAAGTTGTGTAAACAGTGAGTATTATTTACATTTGTTATTCGTTTTAAGCAATATAGAGCAGCTACCAATAGCTTGTTTGTTTTTTTTATTATTATTATATCGATATGATTTATAACACACTCTACTGTTTCAAACAACTACAAATGTCAAAGTCACTTTGCTCAATTTTGAACATCAAAAGTGTCAAAGCAGAGACCAAGGTCCCATAATGCATTTTGAAAGCATAAATAAACCAAGGAAAAAACTGTGAATCACAAATTATGGGAAACTGTTAATTAGCAGATATTTTTACAGTGTAGGGGAGGCAATTTTGGAGAGGCTTGCACACATCTTCTGCAATACTGATCGCAACAATAGACAAAACCTTTAATGTTTTGAACCTTTCACAAAAGACGATCAACCGATATAACAAACAAAAGCTTCTGGATAACATCCTACCCCAGATTTAACGAGTGAGCATTTTAAGATAACTTCTATACATTTTGGAAGGCTGAATGAGTTTGAACACGGATTGTTAAACGGAGGGTAGTCTAAACTCAGCTGCATGACTGACCCAGGCACTGGATAGCACCCATTACAGCCCGAATGAGAGCCAGCTGCAGCTCATCAGCACAGGACACCTGAGCTCAGCTCCGCTTGGACATACTGGCCTTTACACACAATAACACTCCATACACAGACGCACAACCTTACATACATAACACAAGCATGCATATGATTCCCAAGGCCAGTGTCTAACGTGCTTTTGGACGTCATTGTTGGCGTTAATGTGACAGGAACACAAAGAATTACTATCCTTGTACGAGACGGATAGAGAGACAGACAAGAAAGATGAGCGATGGCATATATTTTCTTCTCTCTCACCTCTCCAGGGTGAGCTCAGATCTGAACGCCTCCTCCTCCTCCTCCTCCTCCCCCATGAATTGGGATCAGGTGGGGATCAGCTGGACCTTCGAGAAGGGGGGCAGAGGGTTTATGTGTGTGTGAGTGTGTGTGTGTTTTGGTAGTGGTGCTGATGAGCAGAAGGGTAGGGTGCCAGGCCGGCCGGGGGCCAATGTTGCACCTGTGAGAGATCCTGGAGGCAAATCTGGGTGTAGAAGCACGGATATGATTGGAAAAGTCCATCTTAGCACCTGCACAGAACCGATTGAAGAGTCTGACAAGCCCAGAAATAAAACAAAATAATAACAATAATAATAATAAAAAATCAGCTTTAAATGAGCTTTTGCTGAAAATGCACGAATTCTAAAGCTGTAATTATGAGCGTGTCACATTCAAGTGCTTTGCTGTACTGATGAATTAGGTGTCATGGAGAAAATTATCGAATCACTGACAAATACAAGCAGCACAAGGAGTATTAGTTATATTTATGATCACAACAAGTCGAAATGTATAAAAGGTAAGGTTGCCATTATAGAAAACTGATTAAAATAAATAACATATCTGTCGTCAACCATACATCAACAACCTACACTATTACTATTACTACACCTTATTCTAAAATGCGGAAGTGCGCCTGTTTTCGCGATTGTCTTAGATCTTCCGATTCAGTCGCCTATGGGAGAAATGACTAGGAATAATAAACGGCAGAAAATGGTCAAACTACTTGCTCTACAAACAAATGTTTGCATGACTATACAGACCAAGTAGAATAATATAACAAGGAAATATCAAATTGCAACATCAAGCAGCGTAACGAGCAGTTTTTAACGTCAAAAAATGAATGGAAGTGAATGAGACCGGAAGTCTAGAGAAAAAAAGATTCAAATGGCAGCGCCCGCTCATCGGCAGAGAATAGGGTAAATAGAGGCTCAGGAATAGAAGTACCAAGGCTGCACTGTGGTGGTACCCTTTCAAAAGGTACATTTAGTACTTTTTAGGTAATAAATATATACTAATAATCTACTAATGTGTACCTTTAATCTATAATATGAACCATTTAAGTACTAATAGCTTCTAGAAATGATCAGATGTGCTCCAACATTAGGTACATTCAGGGTGTTTTCACACCTGCCTTATTTAGTTCGGGTGAAACTCACTAGAGTTTGTTTTCCCTCTTGGTGCGGTTCGTTTGGGCAGGTGTGAATGTAGCAATTGCACTCGAGTGAGCCGCAAAAGCGGACCAAAAAAGCGCACTGAGACTTCCTTGAAGAGGTGGTCTCGATAGGCTTTCAAACGAACCCTGGAGCGGTTCGTTTGTGGTGAGAACATGGTCTGAACAAAAACAAACCCAATCGCAAAAATCGCCGTTTGCAATGCATTAAAACATTGTTTTCCAGCCGCAGCCGTACTTTATTCTGAATATGTACAGTTTGTTTAAGGTGATGTATACAAACTATATAGTATACTATGACCAGGGATACAATCAGCCAGCAGAGTCGTCCCTCCATAGGAAAAAGCTCAATTTTGTGTCTGCCGGTTTGTTTACTTGCGGGAGTTCGATTGGCATTTTCCCACATGTTAATTTTGACCAATCGAAAAACAGTTTAGGAAATACATTCAATACCATCTAGCCAATCAGTGATGTGAATTTTGTCGCTACATTTTGGTTCTTTTCAACTGGTTCGGACAAAAGCAATCAGTGTGGTGTGAAAAGGACCCAAAATGAACAAATGTGAAGGCACCCCAAAATCAAGACTAAAAACACATCTGTATAGATTTGATTCTATTTTTTTAAACCTGTTTCAACACATTTGAATCTGTTTTGAATCATTTTTACTCTTTGTTTTCATTTTCTTATACTTGTCTCTTTTATTCTTGTTTATGTAAAGCACTTTGAATTACCATTGTGTTTGAAATGTACTATATAAATAAACTTGCCTTGCCTATAATGCACATTTCTGAGATTCTAGATGCAAGTATTATGGGTAAGTACAATTTGGAGTAAATTAATCTTTATAATATTGAATATTATATAAATAATTCAATCTAATTTTGATAATTGTCATCATTTACTGTCCCTAATATGACTTTTCCAAAAAAGTCTGTATACCCTAAAACAAACCTTACAAAAACACTAGTGAAATGAGTGGTTTTGGATTGTAAATCATATGATATAACACAAAAAATGTTTCACCCATCTCCAGCTCAGTGACAGCTTTTGTACTTTTAGCTCTAAGATTGTTTAGATGCTTGTAAAATGGAGAGAGTAAAGGATGACAATTACCATATTGAATATTATATAAATACCAATTTAATTGTGGATGGTATACATATTTATAATTCTGTTAATTCTGTCCTCATTTACTCTCCCCATATGATTTTTCCAACAAGGTTTGTTTAGCCCAAAACAAAAATTACAAAAAAAAAAAAAAATTTTGTGAAATTAGTGGTTTTGGAAGGTGCCTCATATGTTATAACACAAAATCATGTTTCACCCATCACGTGTTGTAAATGCTCTTTTAACACATGCAAATTTAACATGTGTTTTCGAAAATTCTTATGGTTTGATTGGCCATCGCAATCTCACGGCAATTTGTAACTTTTTGATAAAGTAGCTAATTCATATGAATTCGTACAATCTAATTCTTAAAATTAGGATTTACTCATCACCCAATGACAGTTGGGGTTAGGGGTGGGGTTGGGTGTCACGCATCCTTTTTAAAATCGTACATTTTCGCACGATTGAACTCATACGAATTAGCCACTAAACTGACAAAACGTAAAATACTTGCGTTTCCTTGTGAGATCAGGCTGGATTGGCTTAATCTAAGTATCTAGAAAGACATGTGTGCCTTAAAAGAGGAATATGTAAAAAAATAGGTTTTGTTTATTATTAATTTAGATATCAGAAGCAAACCCTCTTGCTGAAAGGACAAGAATAAACAACAGCAAGTATTTTTTGTGTTTAAAAGAAGAGTATAACAGACATCAACCTATAGACGTCTTGGCTAAAACAAGGCTAAACATTTGGGCTG
Organism: Danio rerio; assembly: GCF_052040795.2. Taxonomy (NCBI): domain Eukaryota; kingdom Metazoa; phylum Chordata; class Actinopteri; order Cypriniformes; family Danionidae; genus Danio; species Danio rerio. Next base: position 34,837,564 of record NC_141029.1, on the reverse strand, counting down.
TCAGAGATAATCTAATAAACATCTAACAATGGTCCAAAACTAGACTAGTAATCAAACAAATACACATGAATGAATTACTACACATGTGAAGTCTGTCTAATCTGTCTATTTCATGACTAGTCTAGTTTTGGATTATGATTAGTCTATTAGATTTTCACTGACTGGCCAAAATGTAGCCTTATTTTAGCCAAGAGGACTATTTTTAGATGTCTTTTAGAGACAAAATTATGTGCTTGGTACCTTATTGCTTCTTGCAGAAGCTTAAAAAGAATGACCTGAAGTAACATAAAAATGCGTAAATGATTTAATGAAAAAAAAAATCAAACAAACAGCAGAAGTTACCTCAACAATCTGAGTTTCTCAGAGTTTTACAATCACAATTATGACATCAAAGACAAAAAAGTTTGCAATTTTAAAACTCATAAATGTAACTCTGATTGCACACAAATGCACCACTATGATACTCCCCAAAACACCTCTAAACCCAGGGTGATTTCTGTGTGTGTGTGTATTACACTTCTGGGCGGAAAGAACGAATTGGTCAGCCCTTTCCCCTCAAGAACAATCTTTGAGGTGTAAATAACTGAGACAAAGAGGGAGTTAAGAGAGTACCCAACATCTTTTTCCCTTTTTGCTTTTCTCTGTCTCTCTCTTTTTCCCTCCCACTTCGTCTCCAGGGACTGTACCAGCCTGGCTTGAACTGGACACCATCTGCTATAATGTGACAGAATGGAACCCCCAAATACTTTCATTTAATTCTGCTTCGTGTGTGTGTTTGTGTGTGTGTTTGTTTGTGTGCACACGAGAACAGAGCTATTATCTCTGTTTTTCAAGAAATACAGCTTTGCTTTTGTAAATTTGTGTATTTGTATACATACCCACACCACTGCGTGTACAATAAAGGTGTGTGGGTCATCTGGACCCAGAATCTGTTCCCTTGGGTCCTTTGTTGAATTTAAAGACCATCTGTTATCCTCTAACAAGCTTTCTGTTTTGTCTTTGTTATTTTCGCCTCATTTCTGTGCACTTTATTTCTTTAAAGTCTCTGTGTGATCAAAAGGAAAGCGTTTAAGTGCTATTATAGGTTATGAAAGGTGAATGATTCAGCACCACGGACAGTGCTGAAGAAACATAATGAAAGATTTTGTGCATACGTGACAGTATTAGATTTCATGAATGAATCTTGTTTATGCAAAAAAGTCATGAATCACTTCTACAAAGTTCACTTCTAACCCTTATGGTGGCTTTGCAAATGCAAATTATTTTCTATTAAATGCTAATTATACAATTGAATAATTTATTAGCTTCAAAGCTGCTGGAGGGTATGATGGGAAATTGACGAAAGCATTTAAAAAATGTGTCTGATAAAATGTGTCATACTTTTATATGCTGAGGTCCGACATTCTGCTTGTGTTTCCACTATCCACATTTGTATTATATAATATTAGTAGAGAGTGTGTGGAATGAAGCTGAAAGATGTTGAACTGCATTGTCATTGGCATGGTTGGAGAGAGACAGTACTAGAGGGCCTATTTCTAATGGCCCATCAAGACCTAATTAAGAGATGATTTACTGAGGATCACTCATTTCAACCCTATGCAAAGGGTAAAAATGATGGATTTCTTCAGTGAAAACATAAGGCTCTAGACACCAACCTGCACATCTTTTCTTCTGTTCGGATTCCAAAAAAAGCCAATTCTACTTCTTTACACAACTCAACAATAACAAAATAAAAAAAAAATTGTTTTTGAGAACAATCTAAAAATCTTAGTGAGTGCATCCTGACTTTTTTTTATTCCTTTTTCAAGACTTCTTAACTCATTTACTAAAGAGAAAAAACAATATACAGTTTAAGTCAGTTTAAGTCATATACAGTTTATATATATAAAAAATTCAAAGGGGGCCTAATAATTCTGACTTCAACTGTATATCACCATATATACAGTATATTGTACATTTTTATTTGAATGGGATTATTAAGATACTGTATATTACAAATTTTATGTGACCATTAGTGTGTAAAGTTTTATTATTGTAACTATTTTAAATCCTCAGGCACAGTTATGAAGTTTAACAAATGTAATAGACGAATGTAATTTCCCAAAAGTAACTGTAATCTGATTATAAGCAATTGAAATGTAACAATCTTATTACTAAATGTTCCAGTAACTGTTTTCACAAATTAGAAATAATGAATGTTTCTACAACATTAAAATGGCTTTAATTAAACAAAAAAAGAAATTGATTCTTTCGAACTGCAAAGTTTCACAATATTACATTTTTACCATATACTTTATTCATTTATATACCATATTTGTACATTAAAAACATTTAAAATATGAATATAAATAATTTTTAAAATATAAAGCATTTCATGTTTTCTTTCTATCTGTCCATCCATCTATCTATATATCTAGTCCTTTATCTATTTCATTCATTCTGCTATTTTTGTTTGTTATTTTTTTTATTTTATCTGTATTTCTGACTGTGGTTCTTTTTTTCTTCCTTACATGTGTCCATCCATCCATCTATCCGTCCATCTAGTCCCTTATCTTTTTTATTCATTAATTTTAGTTCATTTTTGTTCGTCTGTTCTCTTTCTTTCTTCCTTTCTTCCTTTCTTTCTTTCTATCCATCTGTGACTGTAGTCCTTTCTTTTCCTTCCTTCCATGCATTCATTCATCCATCCATTCTTGTTTATATGCCAATTTAGATGCTTTCATTCCAATCCCCCTTCTTACTTTTTCTTTCTTTCTCTTTCTTTCTTTCTTTCTTTCTTTCTTTCTTTCTTTCTTTCTTTCTTTCTTTCTTTCTTTCTTTCTTTCTTTCTTTCTTTCTATATCTTTTTGTCATTTTGTTCTTTCTTTTTTTCTTTCTGTCTTTCATGCCTATCTTTCTATCCATCCACCCTGACCATGTAGATGTTTTCTAAACTTAAATATTGGGTAATTGTTTTTTATAATGTATGTACACATTTGTTGTTTCTAAATTTGAAGACACATTATTAGCATAAATTAAAACAAATAAACACTCTACTCACTGGTTTTTAATGGTTTTTTCTCCAGAGCTGTATATGTTGAAAGATTGCACGCTCTACTCACATTCAATCTACAAGCAGCGTGGACTGTAATATTCTTCTGTGAGTTTGAAATATGACTGCATCCTATCGATCGGACGTGGTTCATGGTGACTAGGCAAAGGGACAGAGAAAACAGGCTTGCAAAATAGTGAACAGAATGAAAAAACAACGGCAGTGGTCATAGTGAGAAACCAGACAGATCGCAAGTGAAAGGCGATGCAAGGACAGATCCATGTAATGTTAAGGCAAAGTGACAGATTGTTACGGGCACATACATAAAGTTGTAGTGATGTGCCTGTGCCTCAATAAGTGTGTTACTGCAGAGTGTTTGATGTGGACTCGACCTCATCTTCTTTGTCCAGGAGACTCTGTTGGTTTTCACATCATGTCTCGTGTCTGTCATGTCAGTGCAGCCGCGTGTGTTTCTGGATGACGGGAGTGAAGTGGACACATGGATATGAGGAACTGGTGTCTTGCCTGAGGAGAGCGGGAGGAGCAGCTGCCAGACTCACTTCCTTTCTATCTATCTATCTATCTATCTATCTATCTATCTATCTATCTATCTATCTATCTATCTATCTATCTATCTATCTATCTATCTGTCTGTCTGTCTGTCTGTCTGTCTGTCTGTCTGTCTGTCTGTCTGTCTGTCTGTCTGTCTGTCTATCTATCTATCTATCTTTCAACTTTTTCTTTCTTCCATGCTTTTTGTTTGTTTATTTTCTTTCATGTCTATACTATTTCGTTATTGTCTTTCTTTCTGTCAATCATTTCTCAGATCCTTTTGTAAGTACTTTGTTTTCTTCTTTAAATCTATCCATCCATCCATCCATCCATCTATCTGTAGTCCTTTTTTCATCCATCCATTTTAATTTACCTCAGTTCTTTCACCTGTCAATCCCCCTTTGTTTATTCTTTCTCTGCCTTCTTTTTTGTTCTGTTTGCAGTCCTTTCTTTTCCTTCCATCTGTTCATTCATCCCTCCATTTTTTCATCTGCTTTTTCCTTTCCTTCTTTTCTATCTATCTATCTATCTATCTATCTATCTATCTATCTATCTATCTATCTATCTATCTATCTATCTATCTATCTATCTATCTATCTATCTATCTATCTATCTATCTATCTATCTATCTATCTATCTATTGTCATTTAACTTATTCATGCATCCATGCTTTTTTGATTATTTTCATTTATCTGTCTATCCTCTTTTGTTATTCTGTCTTTTATATTATCGGATTTATTTGTCAGTTTGTTCTTTCTGTTTTCTTTTTTATTCGTATCTATCCATCCATCCATTTATAGTCCTTTCTTTTTCATCCATACATTTTCAGTTGTCCTTTGTTTATTCTTTCTCTATTTTCTCTGCCTTCTTTATAATTTTGTTGTTTGTAGACCTTTCTATTCTGTCCATTCGTTCCTCCATTTTTGTTTGTCTCCATTCTTTCATCTGCCATTTTTTCTTTCTTTTCTCTGACTCTTTTTTCCCCTTTATTTCTACCTTTCCATCCATCTGTCTGTAGTCTTTTTTATCCATCCATCCATCCATCCATCCATCCATCCATCCATCCATCCATCCATCCATTCATCCATCCATCCATCCATCCATCCATCCATCCATCCATCCATCCATCCATCCATCCATCCATCCATCCATCCATGTGTTTGTTTCCATTATTTAAGATCTATCTATCTATCTATCTATCTATCTATCTATCTATCTATCTATCTATCTATCTATCTATCTATCTATCTATCTATCTATCTATCTATCTATCTATCCCATAATTATCTATCCATTCATCCATATGTCCATCCCTCTTTCTTTCTCAATTCATTTGCCTCTCACCTCAAAAAAAAAAAAAAAAAAAAAAAATCACAGTATTTCCCTTGGGCCTTTCCTCTACGACCATAATCATCCCTCTAATGAAGAGTGGCAATCCCTATGATGAAGGCCCTTCCCCCGTATTTTCCCTCTCTCCCCCAACCTCAAATTTACTGTAGGTCCACTTTATTTATTCGTTTATTTATTTATTTGCTTTTGTTTTTATTTGTACTACAGATGACTCGAGTGATTTGATTGGGTGCTGCTTCTTTCCTCCGATATAATATAGATCAGCAGTCACGTGATGGGTTTGCCCTGGCCTGGAGTCTCTTTTCCTACTTTTACACGCCGATTTCCCTGTAGTTTACACACCCTCGAGGGAAGAGCCGTAATGCGAGTGTGTGTTGTGTGTATTTATGATGGAAATATAGGAGTCTTGTTTTCTCTTGGTCTCTGAGGGGACGGGTTGCTGTGGTAATGATGCCTAAGGGAGAGGGCTAACATGTAAATTGGGTGATCATCACAGAATGTAAAGTGAAATCTGCGATGTACCTCAGGAGTCTGAATAAGAGAGACAGATCGAGTGGAAGAAAGAGAGGGTCGTGTCCTGCAGGCGCTCAGGGTCTGAGATGCTGGATTTCCCAGATGAAAGATGAAAACAGGGCCTGCCTGAGTTTTTTTTTTTTTTTTTTTTTTTTGTGTATGTGTGTCTGTGATCCAGTCAGGCTGGGATACATGTCTGGACATGACTGCTCAAAGTCTATAATCTTAATTGGCTCTCTCTTGAGATTATGAGTGCTGGTTAATTGGAAAAACACACTCACTTGCATTTATGCCTATTTATGTGCTTAAAACTGTTAGTAGATTGACGTTATCATTTTGAATAATAAAAATTATTTAAATGGATTACTGCAGCAACTGAAAAAAGGTTAACACCGTAGGTTACTAGATGGGGGGATGGGTATAGTGAATATGTTTACATGGACACCAATAATTAAATTTTAAAACAATTAAAGCAATACTCTGATTAAGAGTCTACCATGTAAACAGTGATTTTTGATAACCTTAATCTGACTAAAGTCATAATCCAACTAAACAGAAATCGAATTAAGACATGTGGAGTATGCCGATTTTAGTCACATTACTGAAGTACAGTACAGACACCTTAAATTCACACATGGCTGATTGACACTTTTCTCTGCACCTACTGAGTCATTGAAGGACCACAGACACCTGCATTGTGAAATGCAGAGGTTTTTTTCCCCCCATACAGCGTGCAATATCAAATTAAAACAACACTCCAGCACTTCCAGCAGTTCATACTCGCATCCAATATCTCGTTTGTCACAGAGGGGCAAGCATGAAATGTCCCTGAATGAAAGTGAAAGTGCCAAACTGCAGTTAAAGTCAACAAATTAATAATAAAACACCCAAAATTACATACATCTCTGGAGGAAATGTGGATAGCGCAGTGACACAATGACGTTAATCAAATTATGTGCTATGACATGTAAAATGGGATCATGAAAGAAACATTATAAAAGCAACTCATGTAAACACTGTAATCATATTATTGTCTTATTCAGATTAAGGCAAGTAATTCGATCACTGATGTCCATGTAAACATAGTCAGTGTTGGATAAAACATTGTGAAAAAACATTAACATTTTACATATTATCATTTTTAGTCAAGTGTCAAATTACAAGTGTACAAAATTCTCAACACACTTTAAAATGTACTTGGATTTGGTATGCATTTAATCATTTATTTCTTTTTTTTCCCCTAACTGTAAAACAGATTTCTGTAAGAAAATGAGGGCGAAATATTTTAATTCTAATAAAAAATTTGCATCAGCAAAGACAAAAGCATTAGATAGGCTTAAAATGTCAGTAAGGATGCAGGATTGTTAAAATAATAAAATCCTTAACTAGATGTAATTATATGTCTGTTTATTTTTGTTTACCATGCCAAAAACAGTGCTATAGTATATACACTCATCGGCCACTTTATTAGGTACACCTTACTAGTACTGAGTGGGACCCCCGTTTGCCTTCAGAACTGCCTTAATCACTCATGGCAAAGATTCAACAAGGTACTGGAAATATTTCACAGAGGTTTTAGTCCATATTGACATAATACCATCATGCAATTGCTGCAGATTTGTTGGCTACACATCTATGAAGCGAATCTCCCGTTCCACCACATCCCAAAGGTGCTCTAATGGATTGGGATCTGGAGTCTGTGGAGGCCATTTGAGTACAGTGAACTCATTGTCATGTTCAAAAAAACAGTCTGAGATGATTCATGCTTAAATACATGGTGGTTATCCTGCTGGAAATAGCTGTCAGAAGATGGGTACACTGTGGTCTTAAAGGGATGGACATGTTCAGCAATAATAGGCTGTGGCATTAACACGATCCTCATTTGGTACTAATGGGCCCAAAATGTACTAAGATATATCACCCACACCATTACACAACCGCCACCAGCCTGAACCATTATTACAACTCATCAGACCAGGCAACGTTTTTACAATCCTTTATTGTCCAATTTTGGTAAGCCTGTGCGAATTGGAGCCTCAGTTTCCATGTTCTTAGCTGACAGGAGTGGCACCCGGTGTGGTTTCTGCTGCTATAGCCCATCTGCCTCAAGGTTGAATGTGTTGTGCATTCAGAGATGCTTGTCTGCATACCTCAGTTGTAACGAGTGGTTAATTGAGTTACTGTTGCCTTTCTATCAGCTCGAGCCAGTCTGGCCCTTCTCCTCTGACCTCTGGCATCAACAAGGCATTTGTGCCCGCAGAACTGCCACTTACTGGATATTTTCTATTTTTCAGACCATTCTCTGTAAACCCTAGAGATGGTTGTGCGTGAAAACCCCGGTATATCAGTAATTTCTGAAATAATCAGACCAGCGTCTGGCACTAACAAAGTTCAAAGTCACTTAAATCACTTTTCTACACCATTCTGAGGCCCGGTTTGAACCGCAGAAGATCGCTTTGACCATGTCTACATGCCTAAATGCATTGATTTGCTGCCATGTGATTGGCTGATTAGAAATTTGCGTTAAGGAGCAGTTGGATATGTGTACCTAATAAAGTGGCCGGTAAGTGTAGATGAAAAAACCCAATATGAAGCTATAAACTACATGATTAACTTTTCCAAGGTAGTGTAACTTTATAAATTGTATATATATATATATATATATATATATATATATATATATATATATATATATATATATATATATATATATATATATATATATATGACAATTTTTTTTTAAAAAAGCAGTAAACTCCAGCACACATCTTTGGAGAGCTTTTCTATCCTCAGAGGCTTCAGGCAACATGTGTGCCTAACAAAGGAGCTGCAATTTCCAGCATAACTAAACATGCACCAGTGAATATGAACAGCACTAAATACTATAATCCCTTTTCAAAGAAGAGAAGCATGGGGAAGACAAAAAGAGTTATAATAAAGACACAATTGCACATGCTTATATCATGGGATGACTGATTTACAGGCATTTAACGGCATAAACAACACTATTGTTAGGACAATATGTCACATGTTCCAACACGCACATTTAAATCTGCCTCAACTGATGTACAGAAATGTCAGGTTATCACGAAAAAGAAAGGTCATTTTTGTGTACTTACTCTTCTTTCTCCCACTCTGTTTCTTTTTTCCCCTTAACCAGCCAATGATTTCACAATGTTTTATTTTTTTCTGAGTTTGTCCAGTTGCCAGGTAACCCTGGGTCACATCTGGGGTCTAAATCGAGCACTTTCTCTTCCTAGTTATCAGAGAGATGGGCTGTAATTTATTAGTTTGATAAAAAAGAGAAAGGTATTATACAGCGCCGCCAATCTCCAGCGAGCTTGTTTGGAATTCATGCCCTATCCCATTTCCGGTGCATTCCTTGCGGCATCTCTGAGCCATTCATCTTTAAATTGACCACCTGAGCCAGGTTTCTGCATATTCAGTTGGAGGAAAACACACGAGGGCTTGGACAGCCTAGTCAGCCCTGTAGATTCAACATGTGCTGTGGCTTAATGGAATTACCAATTTGTCAAGGGATTTTTTTGGATGCAAATTTGGATTACTTATATAATATATATTATGTCATTTATTGTGTCACATTTTATAGCTCACTATACACCTGCACAGAGGTTCAAGAGCAAAAGGGTTTCAATCAAACTGTGCTGCATGGCACATTTTCTGATGTCTGAAATACAGACATTTGTTTACATGATATTTTTCCACACATTACAATTATGCAGCAAAGTTTTTAACTTTTTTGTAATGATTTAGAGATTGTATCAAATTCTGTTTTGTCTTTTGTCTGTTTCAACATTTTAGGTCAAAAATATTAGGACTTATTAGGGAGATAACTTATTAGTATTTATTATAGTTTGAAATTCTGTAAATTTAAAACAAAAATTACCTCAGTAAAAATGAGTTTTTTATTTAATTAATTAAAATTCATTTTAACCATTTATCCTGATTTAAAACTGGTCGTAATTGGTTTGTCTAGATATATACAGTTGAAGGCAGAATTATTAGCCCTGCTTTTAATTAGATTTTCTTTTTTTAAATATTTCCTAAATGATGTTTAACAGAACAAGGAAATTTCATAGTATGTCTGACAATATTTTTTCTTCTGTACAAAGTCTTATTTTGTTTTATTTTGGCTAGAATAAAAGTAGTTTTTAAATTTTGTTAAAACCATATTAAGGTCAGAAGTATAGAAGTGCCTTGAAAAATATCTAGTCAAATATTATTTACTGTCATCATGGCAAAGATAAAATAAATCAGTTATTAAAAATAAGTTATTAAAACTATTATGTTTAGAAATGTGCTGAAAGCATCTCTCCATTAAACAGAAATTAGGGGAAAAATAAACACAGGGGCTAATAATTTAGGGGGGCTAATAATTCTGACTTCAACTGTATATAGTGTTGGATGTATTATGATGTATTATCATTTTTAGTCCCGCACAAATTACAAATGTACAGAAAATTGACAGTACACAAACTCTGAAATCGTGACTTTGTTATGCATTTATTCATCCAAAAATATTTCTTAAATGGCACTGGGATGAAATATTGCAGCATTAAGTCCTTTTTTGTCCTTGTAACTAGTGTAACTAGTTTTTGAAGCTACTGTAAAACAGATTTCTGTAAGGAAATGAAAGCAAAATATTTTAATTTCAATTAAAAAAAAATATTGCATTAACAAAGACAAAAGCACTAGAAAAGCTAAAAAATGATAATAAGGATTCACAAGCGTTAAAATAGCTAAATACTTTTTGTTAGATATAATAATACATGTTTATTTTTTTGGTTTACCACAAAAAAAAAAAAAAAACAGTGTAATGTATATAGATGAAAAAGACCAATATGAAACTATAAACTACATAAAAAGTGTAACTTTTTGTGCAGATTTGAAGGAAGTATCTATTTTATAAATTATATATAATTTATATATATAATTTATTATATTATAATATATACTATATATTATATAGTATTAAATTTGTAATAGATATAATATATACTATATAGTATATGTTACAAATTTGCTTAAAAATAGCAGTGAGGTTCAAAAGCAAAAGGGTTTGCATCAGACTGCGCTGCATGTTTTTGGCACAGTTTTGTTTCAACATTTTAGGTCAAAAGTATTATGACTTATCAAGGAGATAACTTATCAGTATATTTTGAGATTCTGCAAAAAAAAAAAAAAAAGTATATATATATATATATATATATATATATATATATATATATATATATATATATATATAAACCTTTATCTTCATTTTTTAAATTTGCTTATAATTCATTATTATGGCTCTCAAAATCTTGTCATTTTGTCAAATTTAATCTCCTTTTTGACATTTTATGATATAACTATATTATTTGTTTATCTCAGTTTACTTTTAAACTGATAATCAGATTGGAGCAGTAAAATGGTTAAATCTGCTAAATAATAGTTAAATCTAGTGTTTTTAAATTAAGACAGCTAGCAAAAAATAAAGCAATATATACCAAAACAACAGTTGGAGACAGTAATCCATGCTTTAGTGACCACTCGGTTAGATTAATGTAATGCACTGTGTGTGTGGAGTAGCGGATCTTGCCTGTTTGCAAATGGTTCACACCTGTTAACTGGTACTCACAAATATGACCACATTTCCCCTGTGTTACCTTCTGTTCATTGGTTGACAGTGAATTTTAGAATACAGTTTAAGATTGATTTGTTTTTAAATCCCTCAATGGTCTTGCCTCACCTTATATCTCTGAGCTGATACACCCCTATAAGCCCTCTCATTCTCTCAGGTCAGCTGATCAGCGCCTCTTGATTGTGCCAAAAACAAAGCGTATAAGCTTAGAGGGGATCGTGCTTTCTCTGTGGTACGTCCTAGACTTTGGAATGATTTGCCGCCTCCCATTAGACAGGCCTCTTCCAACAAACATATTTGACTGGTGGACCAAAGCTTACAGCAGATCTTTTCCACCAGATGCCGAAGTGGCCATCTTTGGTTTCTCACAAAACACATCTCTCCCTCAAACAATGCAAGACTCTTTAATGCAAGGCATGGTGGAGGCTAAAAGACTAGTGCTTAATAATTGGAAATCACCTTTACCCCCCCTCATTCCAGAACTGGTTTTCTAATATGATATATGTTATTCAGATGGAGAGACTCAGATTTTAAGGACTAGATCAAAAAATTTTTGGCTACTGTATGTCTACAGTACGAGTCAATGTTTGTTCTTGTTCTATGTGCGTATATACAGCTGAAGTCAGAATTATTAGCCCCTTTGAATTTGTATTTCTTTTTTAAATATTTCCCAAATTATGTTTAACAGAGCAAGGACATTTTTACAGTATGTCTGATAACATTTTTTCCTCTGAGGAAAGTCTTATTTGTATTATTTCGGCTAGAATAAAAGCAGTTTAAATTTTTTTTTTTTAATTATTTGAAGGTCAAAATTATTAGCCCCTTTAAGGTAATTTTTTTGATAGTTTACAGAACAAACCATCATTATACAATAACTTGCCTAATTACCATAACCTGCTTAGTTAACCTAATTAACCAAGTTAAGCCTTTAAATGTCACTTTAAGCTGTATAGAAGTGTCTTGAAAAATATCTAGTCAAATATTATTTACTGTCATATGGCAAAGATAAAATAAATCAGTTATTAGAAATGAGTTATTAAAACGCAAACACACACACACACACACACACACACACACACACACACACACACACACACACACACACACACACACACACACACACACACACACACACACACACACACACACACACACACACACACACATCTTAAAATTAAGGAATTTAAAAAGACAGGCCTCTTCCAAGTTCTCATTTAAATCAGCTCTTAAAACTCCTACTTTAAAAACTGGTTATTTTAATCTATATTCCTTTTTAGCTACTTTAACAATATTTTATCTTTTATTTATCTTATATTTTATATAATAGTATGCTTATTTTGTTGTATATTTTCTGTACAGCCCTAAAGTTCTGTATAAATATAGTTTGACTCGACTTTATAATTTTGACATTTTATGTTTATTTTGTCAACATTAACTTCTCATTTATGATTATTCCAATTATTTTTTTACCAATGTCTGATATTTCCCTTATGGGAGGAAATATACTTCCAAAAAGAGAAGCTGCACTTGCCTAAAAAAAACAGCCTGGCACCAGCGGTGTTGCCAAACCGGCTGCCGAGTGAACTAACTCGCCTTAATAGGGACTTTGGAATTCATATTGCATCACCAACAGTCGCTGTCGATCATGTCACCATAAATCGCCAACTTTCACTGAAAATGAATGACTTCCGGTCATTTGGTCACAGCAAATCACCGTATGTGTGTCTGCCAGGGATCTGGAAGCAGTGTGGTTATGAAATGCCAGAAAGACACAAACTCTGGCATTTAGGAAAGTGCACAGATGCAGTCCGTGAGAGTTGAAGGTGACGGAGAGCCAAGTCGAGAAGCGCAGGGATTTGTTTAAAAGCTTCTGTCATCCTCCCCTGAGTGTCACTTACGTGTCCCTGCTTAGATAATTAATTACACAGAAATGTCGTGGAACCTGTTATACATAACAAAACTTACAATCCACTACAAAAGGTAAACAGACAGAAATAAGTTATCATATGAGAATATTCACAGACCAGAATTAGCTAAAATGCAGCCAGTACTTTAATTTAGAGAGCCCAATGTCCTGTTTACACCTGCAGGGTTTTCCTGCATAGAGAATTATGAGGCGGCCATCTCCAAAAATAAGACAGACAGGCAGTCATGAATACAGACAGACCCCAAATGATGCTCTGGTCATGTATTTAATATCATTTAATGTTAGCCTCTAAAATAAGATGATGTTTTACTTAATAAGATTACACATAAGCAATGTGTTTGTTTCAAGTAGCAAAACTTTCATGATCGCAATACAACCCTGCACCTGATATCAAATTTAGATGACAAAGGAAGACAAACTCCCATTTACACTTGGTGTCTTATTCCAGACACGCATTGTTGGATTTTTTTTTATCGGCCTTTAATATTGTAGCTTGTCAGGCTGTACGAATGTCACACCTTAAGATCTCAGCTGTCACAATGTCAGGCTGCATGACAATCAAAACGCATCAAAATCGAATGCATGCAAGAAGACCCATCTGGAGTTTTACGTCATCAATCGAAGCAAAATGAAAGTCGATGATAGTCCAACTAAACATATCTAACCCTGACAGGATTTAATTGGAGGAGGTTTTTGATTGCAACGGCCATTAAAGGGCTGTCGGTGAACATGTCACACCTGAAATCAAAGACTACAGATCTTAGCACAGGACTGAAAAAAATATGTTTTGGATTTTCCAAATTTGTCTCACATCAACAAACTGGGGCTAAGACTACCTTGTCCATTTTCTTGATTTCTTTGAAAGGAGCACCTAGGGACAGGTGTATGTATGGGCTACAAGTGTTTTTCAATGCAATATTACAAAATAATTAATGAAATGGACCGGCCTGATTTTATCTGTTCCAGATTCAACAACTCACTCAAATGATCTGTTCAGAAAGTCTGCAGTTAACAATCTATAGAATCGAGAGTGAGTCTGCAATTAACAACTGATTCAAATGATCAGTTCAGAGCAAATCTCAAGCTTCTCTTCTCACCTTGACTGCCCACAACTGATGAAAATATACACTCACTGGCCACTTTATTAGGTACACCTTACTGTACCCCAGTTTGCCTTCAGATCATTCATGGCATAGATTCAACAAGGTACTGTAAAATTACTCGGAGATTTTAGTCCATGCTGACATGATAGCATCACGCAGCTGCTGCAGATTTGTTGGCTGCACATCTATGATGCGAATCCCCCTTTCCACTACATTTCCTGTTCTTAGCTGACAGGACTGGCACCCAGTGTGGTCTTCTGCTGCTTTAGCCCATCCGCCTCAAGGTTGGACGTGTTGCAGGGCTCGAAGTTAACCTTTTTTCTTGGTAGCACCGGTGCTCCTAACTTCAAAAATATACGCGCACCAGACAAAATTTAGTCGCACCCACCGAAAATTATGAGCACCGTTATTACACGTTTTGTATTAACAAATTTATTGCATTTGAAATCAACTGTAATCAAAACTAACAAATAAGCAAAAATCTGCATGCGCCCACGGGCCTTGCACGCACTGCTTGACGTGAAAGAGATGAACTGAATGAAAAATAATAACTGCTGTTCTCACGGGTGGTGGCTGATATTGCACAGATGATTTTGACATATAACTTATTTTTTGCATACGTCATCTTAATATCAATAACAGTCTTTTCACGAGCTGCAATATTAGTTTAACCTCGGTGAATGCATGCTCTTTAGCGATGGTGAACACGGTGTCAATCCCACGACTAACAGCATTGTGACTATTAAATGAAGGATTAAACAACGTTTCAAGAGTTCCCACTTAGATATGCTTGGCATTTAAAGCAGGTTTGGCATGCTGTCCCGGGAGAGAACCCTGAGCTCGGAAAAATTTGAGCCCAGGGCTCCCGCCCGGTCAATAAGCATATCAGGGGATCCGAGATCAGGTAGGTCTCGATAGCTCCCCCTTTAGAAAGGGGAGAAAAAGGAGGAGATGGGGTGGAAGGGGGGATTCTTCCAAAATGAAGATCAATCAGGATCAAGAGCAATAAGGAGAAAATCAAGAGCAATAAGGAGAAAGTGATCCATTTATATTAAGCTAGGATCACTCTGATTGGATTATTACTGATTACGGATGAGTGGCCAGCAGTGCTCAATCATATCACGTGCCCCTCTCGAAATTAGTTTATGAAACTTCACTAGAACATCTTGTGCTTAAAATGTGTAGATTCAGTGGAAAACACGGTTACCTGAAAACTCCGTTCTACCGGCTTTACGGTGAATGCTTTAGTCATATTCATAGCGGACTTTAACCACTGGAAGTCTTTTATCCACTCTTCGAAAAGTGTAAATGCTGGATTGACATTCATTATATGATCAATAATCAGATCTGCCATTATCTGTAACTTTAGGTGATTTCTAAAACTAAATCTGCCTGTGTTGTTTCTATTCTCTCTGTCATCGAAACTGAGTGATAGACAGCTGATATTTACCAATCCATTCATGTTCTGTTTTAGCGCAGTGGGCCAATAAGAAGCGCTTGAAGGCGGGACAAGCATTGTGGTCTTTGTTTACTGTAGCAAGTTGACATGTCAACTGTTTTAAACCATTCCTGAGGTTAGTTTGGTGTTTTTAAGGTGCATAATGTGTGAATGCCTCCTAAATCCGTAAACATTTTTGCTGTGAAAACTGGTCGCACGACACCAATTTTATGCACCCACACAAATGCTTCTAAATATAATTTGCCGTCGCATAGATAAAATTTTTGGCGCATATGTGATTAAAATGGTCGCAATTTCGAGCCATGTATTGTGCATTTAGAGATGCTCTTCCGCATGCCTCTGTGGTAATGAGTGAAATACAGCTACTGTTGCCTTTCTTTCAGCTCGAACCAATCTGGCCATTCTTCTCTGACCTCTGGCATCAACAAGGCATTTGCGCCCATAAAACTGCCACTCACTGGATATTTTCTCTTTTCTCTGACCATTCTCTGTAAACCCTAGAGACGGTTGTGTGTGAAAATCGCAGTAGATCAGCCGTTTCTGAAATACTCACTCCAGCCTGTCTGGCACCATCATCCATGCCATGTTCAAAATCCCTTAAATCACTTTTCTCCCTTATTCTGATGCTCAGATTGAACAGCAGCAGATGATCTTGACCATGTCTACATGCCTAAATACATTGAGTTGCGCTCATGTGATAGGCTGATTAGAAAATTGCGTTAACGAGCAGTTGGACAGGAGTACCTAATAAAGTGGCCGGCGAGTGTAAGTTACTAATGCAGAATTGTTAGATTTAAAACATTTATTAAATGTGAGTAAAAATGCAGTGAACAGTTGAGCTGTTTAAGGGTAGGGTAGGCCGTTTCAGAGAGGCTAGCAATTGCAAGCAAGCTTTAAAACACAAAGATCCTGCTCTCCCTGGATAATAACTGACCAAAGCCATGCTCAAAACACATGAACACAACACACACACAGGCAGACCTGAGGCTCAAGTGACAAGACGAGAGAGTGAGATTACCTCATGTCTCATTTACCAGTGAGAAAGCAATACAGTCCAAAAAACATAATATATCACAAAAATAAGTCAGTCTGCATAGTGGAAACGCACTGATGATTTATCCTGTCTGCAGAAACAGGGTGCACAGAGCTTTGTAAATCCATATGTTGACATCCAGGATGAAAGACCAGCCTACTGTAATGTTTGGGGTGACATTTTGATTGGAATTTTTTTGGTCCTACGTCTTCCACAGACTACATAAATACATTCAGACCACTCAACCTAAAGAGTGCTTTTGAGATTTTCAACCAGCATAACAAAATACTTGGACA
Source organism: Danio rerio (assembly GCF_052040795.2). NCBI lineage: Eukaryota > Metazoa > Chordata > Actinopteri > Cypriniformes > Danionidae > Danio > Danio rerio. Next base: position 34,820,656 of record NC_141029.1, on the reverse strand, counting down.
TGTCAATATATGTGTTTACTGTTGCAATTGGAGGCTTTATTTAAAAACTGAAAATAAATGTTAAGCTAGTCCTGCATTTACCTAGCTGGAGTTGCATGTATTTAATATAAAACTAGTATGCTTACATTGCGTTCATTAGAATGCCATAGACTGCATAATGTTTATATCTGTTCAGAAGGAATATTGCTTAAGTGGCATAAATCTCCAGAAACAGTTTTACAAGACCATTTATATCCCTAGAGATTGGACCTAGAAAGAGAGCTCAGTTTTTACCTTATTTGATAGGTTTGTGAATATTAATGAGCTCTGCTCTTACTCTTATCTCTGATGCTTAAACAGTGTGATGTACTCTGAAATAAACATGCCAAATAATACTTCAATTTTCAAAAAAAAAATTTTGAACAAGCTAAGATGTCCTGTTAAATGGCTATTGTTTCAACTGAATGGTTGAACATAAAGAGGTTTATGTTAGGAGCGAGTGAGCAATCTGTCGGCAACTGATGTAAGAGTTATGTGTTGAGAATAAAATATAGTCTAAATTATAATTATATTTGACAAAAGGGACCTACAGAGATGTATTTAGAATTGTATGGGCTTAATATGTATGAAAACACGGGCAGAAATCAATATCAACCCCTGCATCAACAGATGAGTTTATTGCTGTCTTTTCATCTAGAATTATCACAGTAAGAGCTGAGTGCTATGACCTGATGCATAAAGGTGGACTAAACACTTGTTCAATAGTTTACATGTGCTCAGTGGTAGTAACTAATTACAAATACTCAAATTAATTGAGTAGTTTTTCTTAGGAATTGTAATTTACTAAGTAGTTTTAAAAATGTGTACTTTTACTTTCCCTTGAGTACATTTTTAGTGCTGTATCGGTGCTTTTACATTACTACTTTCCTTCAACCTGCAGTCACTACTTTATTTTTTCTTGTTTTGGGGGATTAGAAAATTCAATCCTGCGATTCCTGTCCAATAAAATCACACATCAAAGGTAAATGAACTACCTCAAGACATGGCTGATTTATAATTGCAGCAAACAGTTTGGAAGCATTAAAAGTGACCAAGATGTCCAAAATATTTACACACATTGACCAAGAGACTGTTTAGATGCATGTCACAGATGAGAAGATGATGGATGTTGCAACAGATTTACACAAGATACATGTTAAACTAATAAAAGATACAGTTGAAGAGACTTTCCCAATTTCCTTACATGTACAGTTTGAGTCCCACATACATAGGAAATATTATCAGCTGTGTTATATTCAGAAAATGGCGTCATGGTGTAGCACGATCGCCTCACAACCAGAAGGTCACTGGTTCGAGCCCCGGCTGGGTCAGTCAGCATTTCTTTGTGGAGTTTGCATGTTCTCTCTGCGTTTGCGTGGATTTCCTATGGGTGCTCTGGTTTCCCCCACAGTCCAAAGACATATAGATGAACTGAATAAGCTAAATTGGCTGTAGTGTATTTTTGTGAATGCAAGAGTGCTTTGATGTTTCCCGGTTTTGTTTTTGGGCTGGAAGGGCATCTGATGCGTAAAACATATGCTAGATTAGTTGGAAGTTTATTCCGCTGTGGCAACCCTAGAGTCATAAAGCGACTAAGCCGGAAAAGAAAATAAATGAATGAATATTCAGAAAAAAATGGGGAAAAATTATTCTTTAATTGTTGAAACCTCACTAAGAAATGTGGCCAATCAAACGCTGAGGGCGTACATATTAATGATCCCATGTAACTTACCACCGTCAGTGATTGGTTCTAATTGGCCTGTTTTTACTGCGATTTTTAGACTTCTGGGATTTACATGAAAATGAGGAAATGTTGGTGTTACAGACTCATTGTATGTCACAATTATGCACTGAACTATCCCTAGATATATCTAAAATTTAATTCTATGGCACATTTAATATGTTAAGACTTTTTGCCCTATGTAATGTCTTTTTATTTGCTATGTTTACATTTGGGTGTTAAATACATTTTGTTATTTTCACTTGTTCATTGCACAATGTTCAATAATTATCATTAGTAGTTATCAGTGATTTGGTAAACATTTTCTTGCAAAATAAACATTCATCAATAAGTATTTTTAATATTTATTATCAAAGTACTTTTTTTTTACTCAAATTGAACTGAAAAGTGCTTTTTTAACTATAATTTAACTAAAGTAACAGTATCTGCACTTTTACTTAAATGCTTGACGTGTCCACCATTGCTAATTTTTGAGGTTGAAGGTTGAAAATGGTAAAACTTTTTTTAAACCTGTATTTAGCTTCATTCACTTGTGCTTGTTATTATAAAAAATACAAGCATCTCAATATCAGGCATAAACAGGCTCTGAGTGCAGAAAAGTTACTTCCTCTTTTCTGTTGCAGCAGCAGATACACATCCACACACTTGCCAATCAGTTCAGAACTGCGCATCTATAAATGAAATTACAGAACATATTACACTTCTAAAGCTGTGTGTATGCTGGGCAAAATTCATTTTGAAGCATTTGCACACCTGCTCCATTGCAGCTCTGGCTGCTGTTATGATCACAACTTGCAATTGGCTATTTATAGAGATCTCCTGCTCCAATCTGAGGAACAGATGATGCATCTATGTTTGTGAAGAGGGTTAACCGTCCCTGGTTTGCCCACAAGTCTCCGGTATAAGTGGCGCTTGAATTGACGTCCCCCAGTGTGAATTATGACACTCTAAATTGACAGTTTTCCAATGATCGTGGCAATACTTTGATTAGAGAGAGGGATAAACAAAAACAAACGCACCTGTATTTTCACAGGAGAACTGCGACCGAGTCCCGCGAGACCTGTAAAATGGACGCCCCGTTTCCACCTCAAGGCAATTACGTGCCATCTGCTCTAGTCTGCGTTGCGCAGAGCCGCTTTGTTTTTGGGGTTGTTGATGTAGAATTATGCGCTTTAAATTGACATAATCCATGACAGATTGTGATTGACAGCCGAAAAATTAATCATATGGCTAAAACGAGTGGTCAGTTACTTTCACAGAGTAAAGTGAACACCTGGAGATCAAACCATCAGCCAAAACTGCAGAGTTGGTGAGACAACGTGAAATAATGGGATGCTATCTATTATTTCGGTTCTATGGAGAAAGCGGGATTGTTTTATTACACTTTTTGCACACATTTACAACACAAATCGGAAAAGGTTTTCTTTCCGGATATTTTTTTCCATGGTTTATGTCTCCTGTCGTAATTGTAGTTTTATTGGATATCAAGCCTCTTTTGGCAGTGAACATCTGGGCATCTAAAGCAATAATGGCAACATTTACACTTGTATCTCAAACACCTGCGAATTCTCACCGAGATGTATGAATATATTGAATCCATCTCATCTGAATATGTAATTCTTCCCCTCTCTAGTGTGGAAGAAAGCCCAAATCGATTCTTTGTGTTATAAATGCTGTTGTTGTTGCTCACAAGTCATTAACCATATAAGGAGTACTAGAGTGCTTCCAATGTATTTTCTAAGACTTCTGATTATTAAAAATAAGAATGCGAAGTAAAAATGTAATAAAAACCGTAATAATCATTGTTTTTAGGATTAGAATAGCAAAGTAAAACAACATGATATCAAATAAGAGTTTGCAGTGTTAACAGCTTAACACAGTGTTTTTGTAGAAGCTAAATAACTGGAAGCAAATGACACCACCGTCTTTTGCTTTAGAAAATAAGGAGCAGAACACATTTCCTGTTAATAACATTCTTTCTTTGCCTATTTTTAATAAAGCCTCTTTTTGGCTGCTTTACAGTCAAAATCTTAAAGACACTAACCTGAGGACAACAATGATCACCACTAGTGGGTAACACTATACACCCAGTGGTAGGCCAGTAATTTGCTACCACAGCAGGACCCGACGCAGGAGTGTAGTTCAGACAGGCCTCCGGTACACCACCACCATCACTCAGACAAATAGAGAGGAAGAGAGAGAAGAATAAGCTGTTGCTGTATTTGAGTTCACTTCATTTGATTTTAAGCAAGATAAGACATGCACGTTCTGTAATGTGTTCAAAACAAACACACTTACTCAAACACAGTTACACAGTTTACAGGTCAAAGCTGGAGTGGGAGAGCTGGGTTTCGCAGCTCAATGAACTCAAGAACCAAGTTGAAGGTCGTTGCATTTAGGTTTGCATAATAGTTAGAGTCCATATGAAAAATATATTCTTAGTGTGTTGTTTAACTGAATTATGAGGTTGTTCACAACAAGTACTAAACTGAGTTTAGTTTTAAATATCTATACTACAACCATAATAAGAATGGGTGTGCATATATGCCTCATTAGGACTATTTTCTATGTGCAATGATTAAAACCAGTCCATGGACACTCAAGAATGGCAGTTGTATGCAATGGCAGTTATACAGTTGAAGTCGGAATTATTAGAGCCCTGTTTATTTTTGTCCCCCATTTCTGTTTAATGGAGAGATTTTTTTCAACACATTTATAAACATAATAGTTTTAATAACTCATCTCTAACAACTGGTTTATTTTATGTTTGCCATGATGACAATCAATAATATTGATATTAACTAGATATTTTTCAAGAAACTTCTATGCAGCTTAAAATAACATTTAAAGGCTTAAGTAGGTTAATTAGGTTAACTAGGCATGATAGGGTAATTGGGCAAGTTATTGTATTAAGATGGTTTGTTTTGTAGCCAATCGAAACAATATATAGCTTAAAGGGGCTAATAATATTGACCTTAAAATGGTGTTTAAAAATGAAAAATTGTTTTTGTTCTAGCTGAAATAAAACAAATAAGACTTTCTCAAGAAGAAAAGATATTATCAGACATTGTGAAAAATTCATTGCTCTGTTAAACATTCATTCATTCATTCATTTTCTTGTAGGCTTAGTCCCTTTATTAATCCGGGGTCACCACAGCAGAATGAACCACCAACTTATCCAGCAAGTTTTTACACGGCGGATGCCCTTCCAGCCGCAACCCATGGGGAATCTGTTAAATGTCATTTGGGAAATATATTTAAAAAAATAATAATTCAAAGGCGGTTTAATAATTCTGATTTCAACTGTATGTATGAATATCTATATCTGCAAAAACCCTTAGCAGATCAAGAACACAATGCAAAATTTAGCTAGCAAGACATTTTAAAAGGGACCTTGGATAATATTATGCAAAATTCTCATAATTCTTTAAAACTATATCTCAAGTGCCTGTATAAATCCAGCTTATAATGGTAAAAATCCACCCATACTTTTTCCATAATCTCAATAAATCACGAGAGGTATCTGAAAATACAGTTTTAGATTGCCCCCTGATGTGATGTCATAAGCCCCGCCCATTGCTGCTAACTACTGTATCTGGGGTGCATTTCCCAAAACATTGTTAGCCAACTGAGGTCATGAAAGTGACCACAAAAAAAAAAAAAAACAAGTTAACACATGGTACATCCTATATCTTTCATTCCATACATTTACACTTTTCATCCTCTGTTTGTTAGGAGATTAAAAAGCATGCGTACACGCTGGGAGATCCCTGGAGTGACACTAGGGAGCCTGCTTATTAAAGCAAATTAACAGAGAATAAAGACAGCAAAGCAGTCCTTTGATGCCATGGTCGTTATTGGAAGCAATAATCTGACATCATTTTGAACTTTTTTATTGGGAACATTTATCACTCTACAGCCTGTGTGATGTCATTATAATGACAGTTTTCAGGAATAGCTAGATTTTTCAACAACAATGATGGTATTATTACACATAACTAATATTAACATGATATCTGCAGCTGTTTAAGTTCACAGACATAACATATATATGTTTATGTGAACTTTGTGCTTTTGATACCACTTTATTTGATTATTTTTGAAGGTTATTTTGAAGATGCTAAAGGATAACTGTAGTTTAATACATAAATTGACTAAGCTTTAATATGCATGCAAATATTAAACTTTCTTGATGAAGCACTGTGATGTCACACACGATAAAACCAAATAGTCTTGTGTATCTGGACGCAGTAGCTCATTTGCACTTAAAAAGACACAGACAAAAACAATTTTTGCTTCCTCTTCTTTTGATTCCTAAATTGGAATCTACAGCATGGTAATAAATAATATGTGGTGTATTTTGAGGTAAAACAACAGACACTTTCTGGGGACACCTGAGACCTAGGTATCTTGTAAAAAAAGTAAAAAAAAAAAACAATAATAATAAAAATAGATGTAAAAAGGACATTTTGAGTAAATGTTTTAAAACACAAAAAAAACAAACTCAAAGTTGAAAATGTTTATCAATTTTCTAAAAGGAATTAAAATCTCATCAGTTTGATGAATGATTGATAAATGATTAAAGCTACAAAATATCCTGATTTTAAAGAGGACGTGCATAGAAAGATTGTAGCAAGGACATAAAAAAACACTATGTAGGTGAGGCTAATATAGCTTTTGTTTTAATTATCGGTCTTGATGTGAACGGGCTTTACTCAAACAAGAGGACGAGAAGAATAGAATAAAGTGATTTGCAGGCTATTGATTGCTTTCCTGCGTCCTGATTGCGGCAGCTTTACTGTTCAAGTAGACTTTAACCAATCACAGAAGCACAATGAGCAAAGATAAACAGCACTGATCCCGGTTAAACACTGATTACACATAATACAAGCTTCCAACATTATTTAATTTTCTGTACAAAAAAAACGTGGAAGCATACTAATAAACGATAAACCTCGATGGCAGGAAATTTCACAATAAAAAACAGACTTGGGAACTGCTGTTCAGGACTCATCTGACACACAAACATTGAATCATTAGTAACACAGATTTTAAAAAATTATTTCCAAGCCCAGTTTCTTTAGAAACTGTACGAGACATTTACCTCAAAACTGATGTCCTCTGTCTTCGTGTTTTGATCCGAATAACTGTGAAATTGGAGTATGTGCTGCCATCTAGCGTCTATAGCCTCACAATAACCTTAATTTACAAACGTTTGCTGCGGTTAAAAGTCATATTTACAGTTGAAGTCAGAATTATTAAACCCCCTGAATTATTAGCTCCCCTGTTTATTTTTCCCCTTATTTCTGTTTAACAAAACTATTATGTTTTTAACCAATTTCTAAACATAGTAGTATTAATAACTAATTTCTTATATCTTTGCCATGATGACAGTAAATAATACTTGACTATATATTTTTCAAGACACTTCTACATAATTTAAAGTGGCATTTAAAGGCTTAACTAGGTTAATTAGGTTAACTAGGCAGGTTAGGGTAATTAGGCAAGTTATTGTATAACGATGGTTTGTTCCGTAGACTATAACAAAAAATAGCTTAAAGGGGCTAATAATATTGACCTTAAAATGGTTTTAAAAAGTTAAAAACTGCTTTTATTCTAGCCGAAATAAAACAAATAAGACTTTCTCCAGAAGAAAAAATCTTATCAGACATACTGTGAAAATGTCCTCGCTCTGTTGAACAACATTTGGGAAATATGTCAAAAAGAAAAACAATTTAAAAGGAGGGATTTCAGCTGTATGTATTTCACAAATTATTTCATAATAAAACCATATATATATATATATATATATATATATATATATATATATATATATATATATATATATATATATATATATATATATATATATATATTTAAAAATTATATTATTTTCTATCAGATTAAAAAAAAAACAATGCTCTTAGATTATTATACACTTTTCTTTAATGTATCACAGGATACTGCACTCATGACAGTACATATTGTCTTTCAGATGTAAATGTCAGAATCTTATAAGCATTGTATGATAAACTGCAGTACTCTAGTCTTTAAAGTTTGATCTGAGGAGTGAGGTTTTTAATATTTTTTAATCTATTGCTTTTACTGTGTTTAAGATATAGTAAATAATATTCTGAAACATTATTACAATATTCTTTTATTTTTGTGCAACTCATACTGTAATATATGTTTTAGTTTATGTGTATGTGTATTTTCTTTGATGATTCAAAAGATTGAATACAAACATTTATTATTTACATGTATAAGTACATTTTCTACATGTATTCACTTTTTAATGATCTTAATGAATCATTGCTAAATAAAGCAATTAATAAATAAACACTCTGACCTCAAACCTATAGAAATGATATTTTATAGATTTTCTACCTACTTTTCATCTTCTTTCTCATCCTGCTGTGTTTCTGTCTTTATAATTTCTTTCTCCTCTTTCTCTTCTTCATTTATCTCGTTTCCTCCTACATTCTTGTCCTTTTCTCCCAGGCTTTCCTCTCCTCCATCACCCTCTCCTCTCTCTCCTTCCACCAAAGGCTCCTCTTTATCCTCCTTCTCTCTTTCACCTTCACCCTCTCCATCCCCAATCTCCCTCTCTTTTATTTTTGCCCTCTCCTCTATCTCCACCTGTGCACCTTCTGCCACAATGCCTTCCCATCCTTCGGTCTGCAGTTCCAGTTGATCTACTCGCTGCATCATTTTGCGGGCACTGGACTCCAGTTCAGCGATCAGCCGGGCCAGTTTGGTTTGCAGCATCTCCAGGATGCCCTCTAGGCGGTTCACCTTGTCCTCTGTTTTCTCCACCTCTCCCTCCCCTTCGACAGCCTCTTCTAGCATCCCCATTTTGGTGAGGATCTGCCGACCCTTCTCCTCCAGCAGACGCTTGGCAGCAGGGTATTCCAGAAGGGTTTCTGTCAAGTCCTCTTTTGATAGGCTGAACAGATCTGAGTATCCAATGCTACGAATGTTGGCCGTTCGTCTGTTTCCTGATTTGTTACCTGTGCAGGAGAGTTTAGATGAATTTGTTATATACGGTGATTCATTGGGTTTGTAAAACTGCCCAATTTGGCAAAAATGCAACATTAAAAGAGCTAAATAAAGCATGTTTCATGTAGTAGTTGCTAAATTATAAAAAATTTGTGAACAGCTATCCTATTTTAAACTATTATATTTATAATATATATATATATATATATATATATATATATATATATATATATATATATATATATATATATATATATACCCTGTTTTTTCCCCCAATTTCTGTTTAACGGAGAGAAGATTCTTTCAACACATTTATAAACATAATAGTTTTATTAACTCATTTCTAATAAATGATTTATTTTGTTGTTGCCATGATTACAGTAAATAATATTATAACAGATATTTTTCAAGACACTTCTATACAGCTTAAAGTGATATTTAAAGGCTTAACTAGGTTAATTAGGTTAACTAAGCAGGTTAGGGTAATTAGACAAGTTAATGTACAACGATAGTTTGTTCTGTAGACTATGGGGAAACAAATAGCGAATAGGGGCTAATAATTGACCATAAAATGGTTTTTAAAAAATTAAAAAAATGTTTTTATTCTGGTCAAAATAAAACAAATAAGACTTTCTCCAGAAGTAAAAATATTATCAGACATACTGTGAAAATTCTCTTGCTCTGTTAAACATCATTTGGGAAATATTTAAAATAGAAAAGTAATTCAAATGGGGGCTAATAATTCTGACTTCAACTGTATAAATACATAAAGTGGATCAAAACCTTCATAGTTAAAACAATACCTTTTCCTGTCTTGGGACAATTTTGACACTACGATTGGCTGCTGGTCAAGGCCTAAGCTATAAAACTGAACTGCCAGTGGTAGTACTTATAAAGCTCATTTCTGGTGTGACTGGCAGGTTTGAGAGCTCATGGATTTTCCCCTTAGGCCAACCAAAACTTTGTCTAATTGTAGAGATTGTCCTTGTGTATGTTGAGAAGTGAAACACTTTTGGCAATTTGAGCATGTAAGGGTGGCCTGCCTATTTATCTTGATAATTCTTTGACTTTGTGTTCAGGGAGTGAGGTAAGCTCCTGTATTTTTCTTTAACGATTTGAATTTAGTTTATTTTCTTTGCGCATTCTTTTGTGTGTAATATTGGCCCTGAAGAGATGCTCCCTAATAGTTTTCTACATGCAGTAAATCCATTTAGTTAATCTCAAGTGAGTGTCAAGCTTATTGGGAAATTCACTTCCACAACACAATTGGTTTTTAAGCCCTATAAGAAATGTACTTTCCCTTTTACTTTCTCAAAGACTCGGGCATATTAATATATTTTTGCAGAACTTAATAAAAATGATTATGTGTGTCTCCCAACACTATTTAATTTTTTGAACAAAAAGTTTTTCTGTACATAAAAAATGATATGTTGTCTAAAATTATAAGTCTTAATAACTTCTCAGATATTTTGAGCTTTTGTAATTTTATGCAGAAAATGATTTTAAAAGCATTTAATTTAATAAAAAAAAAATCGGAAACAAAATTAAAATTATATAAACTTTCAAACAAAAAATTATTTAAACCCTTAAATATAAATCACAAATCAAGAAAGACTGAGATTTTTTTAGGTGGTCTTTTAATTTTCTTAAACATTCATGCCCACTCATTCACACACATGCACGATAGGCAATTTTAGCTTACCAATTTCATCTATAGCGCCTTTCTTTGGACTGTAGGGGAAACCGGAGCACCCGGTGGAAACCCACAGAAACACAGGGAGAACATGTAAACTCCACACAGAAATGCCAACTGACCCAGCTGAGGCTCGAACCAGCGACCTTATTGCTGTGAGACAATTGCGCTACCGCTGCACCACTGTGACGCCCTCTTAAATCAATGTATTCTTATTATATTTATTTTTTTAAATTATTATAGTTACAAAACAATTAAATCCTATTTGTTGGCTTTATGTCAAGAGAGTTTAATAAACAATCTGTCTGAAATATGTTGTTATTGTACTGACTATATGAAATATTAAGAATATGATGCAGTAAACTTTAGCACAATACTGATCTTTAGCATTTCATACCTTTGATATTTAGGATGCTGATTTCTCCAAAGAAGTTTCCATCCCCGAGGACTGCAAACTGAGTGACTCCATCATCTGCAACCACTGCCAGCTTACCCTCTTTAATTATGTACATCTCATGGCCTACATCACCCTTCTTGCACACGTATTCACCCGGGCTGTACACCTACAAAAAGTCAATAGACTGGAGTGCGACACTGTATGATTTACTGGCAAAATATACAGTCCAATACTGACACCAGCAAACATAATAAAACAATGCTGAGGTAAAGTACAACATGCTAATCTCGGGTCAGCTGGTTTAAAGCTATCCAGGTGTGCCACCTGTTTTCTTACCTGTGGGGTGAGTTTAAGTACCAGCTGCTCCAACAGACTGTTCTCGCAGTTCTGGAAGATGGTGACTTTGGACAAAGTGGGCAGATGCACGCTCACGGCAGTGGCTGTCTGAAGTGTCATTGGAAGATGTTGAAGAATCTCATTCTCCCGTGTGATCTTTCTGTTCCAGACACATGATTTGGGTACAAAATGAACATTTCGATTTAATAAAGGAGAAAGAAACGACTTGAAGGCCAAATTCAACTACATGCACTGATTTTTATAGTATATTAAATTAAAAATCAATGTCTTCAATGTTTCAAATAACAATTATAAAAATAATAACAAACTGTGGATGAAATAATGCTAGATTTTATAAATATGTAATATTTTTCTTTATATATATGGATGTCTGCTGTAGAGTATAAAACATTGGTCAAAATGTCTGATAGTCAATGTTTTAAATTGAGAATTTTGGCCAAACAGGACACATTTAATAGGGAAAAGATATAAAAGCTGTACTACACTTTTTGCTAACCATTTTATTTGAATAAAAATATACAGTATTTTTTGTGATTACAAATTAAGATAGCTTATTTTGTATTTTCATGCGTCATTTATTAAACTGGATTTTAGCATCTTTACTACAGTGTCACGTGATTACATGTGAGTGACTATCATTTTTTTCAATTCAGAAATAATTTGTTGACTGGTACTGAATGCTGTTTTGTTGCCTAATATTTTCTTATGATTTTTTGAACAGACGGTTCAAAAGAACATTCGAAAAAAGTTATTTAGATTTTTCTTAAAATATTAGGAAGACCTCAAAACTTTAGTGGAGAGTGGAGGCAGTTGCAACATGGAGCAATTACTACAAGACTTTTTCCTCTATTCAGGAATGAGCTAGAATGATGATATTCATACTACATATTCTCAGTTAGATCCTCCTTCAATCTGAGAGAAATTAGCCATATGTGACTATTCCTTCAGTATAAAACTAATTTTATATATAAAAAATGTTAATGTTCAGAAAATTTCTCATATTGTCTAATCTGTTTTTGTGAAACATTATTTATTCGTATAATTAAAATCACTGTTTTCTTAGCTTTAAATATGTATAGCTATTAAACGTTAAAGCTATTGTATCTTCCTACCATAGACAGTTTAATCAGGGTTGACAGAGTTGGGACATTTAAAAAGCTTGCCATAAAAACAATGTACAATTTTAATTTTATCACAATTTAATTTATTCATTTTCTTTACAGCCCTTTATTAATCAGGGGTCGCCACAGCGGAATGAACCGCCAACTTATCCAGCAAATGTTTTACGCAGCGGATACCCTTCCAGTTGCAACCCATCACTGAGAAACATCCATACACACTCATTCACACACACTCATACCCTATGGACATTTTAGCATATGCAAACTCCACACAGAAATGCCAACTAACCCATCCGAGGCTTGAAGTTCTTGTTGTGAGGCAATCGTGCTACACACTGTGCCACCATGACGCCTCTATCACAATTTCAATGTAATTTAATTTTTAAAAATTATTCTGATTAATTAATTTAAAAATTTTGTTCAGTTTTTTTAGACTTGATAATTGGTTGTAGCTTGTTCTTTTAACAGTCTGTATTTTAACACTTTTAACAATTTAATCAATCCACATTTAGTCTGTTTACCAAAAAATAAAATTCAACCTGATGTTTTAGAATTATTATCATTTTTTTTATTATTATTACATTTTAATAAATGTTGCAACTGTCCATCTGCTTGGGGTAAGTTTGTCATGTCTGTTAAAGTTTAAATCCTGCATATGTACATGAATGTGGGTGGACGTCCAATAGATATGCGTCTATTATGTTAAAATTTTGAGTTTCCACAAAAGGAAAACAGTTTAGTTTCTCTGAGAAACTGAAGGAAATGCAAAAAGTGTTGAAACTGTCCCCCCTCTCCCCTATAGTGTTTGAGAGGTTAAAACTGCTGTTTGAGCACATACACTGTTAACCCTTACTGTAGATTATGCAGTATATAACTGTAAAATAGCCAGTGTTTAGCTGTAATGAAAAGAAACAGTATTTTACTGTAAAAGGAGCAGGATTTGTATGAAATTCTGTAGTGCAAAGAATAAATTACAGTAATTTACTCTATGTACCATTACAGATATTTACTGTGATAATAAATGGTAAATTACTGTTCAACCTTTACTGCCCCATCTATTCTGATGCTTTATGTTGCTATTTTATATTTATTTTATCTCTGTGTTTTCTTTGGTTCCTTTTATGTTTTTAACATTGAGTATCATGAGTCAACCAATGCCACAGAGCTTATTAAAAGGTAAGTGTAAGATATGGACGAAATGCATTTAAAGGCAAAAATATTCACACAGAGCAAAGAAATTTTCACAATAATTTTTATAACTTTGTTTACTTTTTCTATAATTAATCTAATTTAATTGCCTAGTTTGACTTATAGTTAAGATTTTAAATTGCACTTTCAACTGAATATTAGTATTTTGCAAAATAACTAGTAAAAATGTGTTATATAAAAAAAAAATATATATATATATATATATATATATATATATATATATATATATATATATATATATATATATATATATATATATATATATATATGTATATATATATCTTAAACAACACGCACATACATTTTTGCAGAGACTCAATGAATTTGTCTGGAAAACTGGCAAGTAAAAGTGCCATTAACAGTATAAAGGCTTTCCTAAATAAATGTATAAATCATGATATTTGTTGTGTTTTTTATTATTTTTACTACAGATTTGGAACGACATGAGAATCAGATTATTTGTTTATTTATTTTTTTCTATGGAGGAAGTTTATATTATAGTATATTTTTATTGTTTTATTAAACAATATGTGCATAACTGTGATAAATGTAGGCAGTTGCTTTGAAAATATGCTATATGTACCAGGGGTGTCAAACTCCTGGAAGGCCACAGCCTAGTAGAATTTAGTTCCAGCCCTGCTTCAACACACTACCTTTAGATTTAGTTTGATCAGGTGTGTTTAATTAGTATAACTGCACTGTTACTCTGTAGATTGTGCAGTAAATAACTGTAAAAAACAATGATTTAGGCATCACCACACACTCCCACAGGCTGTCCGTCTTATTCTAAACACAAAGGTGTTAGAAAGAGTTTTCAGAAAATGCTGGCCCTTTAAGAGAGCCAGGTGTTTGATTTGTTTACTGCTGAGTGTGCTCTATTCTCTGTCTATCAATTCAGATGTTGAGTCTGATATGTTTTAGGCTTTAAATAAGAATCTAAAATGAGTAAGTAAAATGTGTTCAAATGTTTTTGAGGGTTTATAAAATAAGGCTGTGTTTTAAGTTATATTGTTGTTATCTTGAAATGTGTACTTGAAAGCTACATTGTTAGCTAGTTAGCCTCTCCTCATATAACTTCTTACATTACTTTTGTTTAAGTATATGTATTTATTGGATATTGCATACTGCCATAATGTACAGATGCTAAAAGTTGAATGTATCTTTCTGGCAACTAAGCCAAAATTAAATTTCATCATCTCAGTAAGGTAACATGTGCACATCATCACAGGGAATCACAAAAACATGATACACATAGCCATTAACAAACAAAAGCTCCCCTGTCCGGTCCCAGGTTGTGAGTTTGTTGCTAAGTATTTTTCAGAGCAGTGTTTCCATCTATGAATTTATATTTGAAACAATAAAAAAGTTTGTTGTCATGAGATAATTATAACAATAAAAGATTGGATCCTTTGGTTTTTCGGTGTTGCCAACTTTATTTTTGTTTTCTATAATTATTTTAAACTTTTTGAGATTTGACAGAGCTTTTAATTATTTAAAACTTTAAAATTTAAAATAATTATTTTGTTTTTTGCTGTTCAGTTTTTTTTTTTTTTTTTTTTTTTTGCATGGTCAGCATTGAGGAGAGAGTAACACATTTCACTGCAGCACTTTGTGTGTGTGTGTGTGTGTGTGTGTGTGTGTGTGTGTGTGTGTGTGTGTGTGTGTGTGTGTGTGTTTATTGGATATGTGATTGTGATAAATGTTAGCAGTTGCTTTAAAAGTATGCTATATACCAGGCATGCTTAATCCTGTTCCTGGAGATCTACGTTCCTGCAGATTTCAGTGGCTATCCATATCAAACACACCTAAACCAATTAATTAGGACTTGAACACCACGTGATAATTACAGGCAGGTGTGTTTGATATGGGTAGCAACTGAAATCTGCAGGAACGTAGATCTCCAGGGGTCAAACTCCAAGTTACTGGAGAACTGCAGGGCAGCAGAGTTTAGTTCCCACCCTTCTTCAACATTACCTGTAGATTTCTAACGAGCCTTAATTAGTTTGATCAGGTGTGTTTAATTAGAGTTACAGCTTAAAGTCCCGGTCACACTGCACTTTTCTCCCTATAGACTTCCATTCATACGCATGTGAATGCTGCAGACCTGGAATGCAAGCTCATGCGACAAATTTTACAGTTTGCAGCATTGGAAAGTTCAAGCTTGGAGATCTCTGAACTGCGAAATCACATCATGTGATTGCTTGAGACTAATCAAAGATCAAACCATGACCTCTCTGAACAAAAATTATGGACCAGTTGCTTGCTTTTTCAATCTCTAAATATATTGTTTAATCCCACTCCTTTTCGCAGAGCCATGTGACAGAATTTTGCATGCTTAAACGTTAGTTTGACTGCAGCCTTTCTGTGCAGACCTGGGGCTCTCAGTAATATGTAAGATGATATTTATATCTGCTGATTTCTTAATTTTGTTATACATTTTCTGTTTTGTATTTGTTTGCTGCCAAAACAATAAAATAAATTTGTCAGAATTTACAACTTAATTAATTTAAAGAATTAATAACAGGTAAGAATACCAATTAATTTTAGTAACACCTTGACATACTATTGTGTATGCAGTATAATGCTGTGAGTTGTAACACTACAGTACAGTAATTAACTGTACACAGTTTCCAGTTAGTTACCACTACTGCTCTATTACAGTAATTAACAGGCAACACTGTTGCCAGCTACTCACTGCAATGGTTCAGTCACAGTAAACAACTGGCAACACTGTTGCCAGCCACTCACTGTAATGGTTCAGTTTCAGTAATTAACTGGCAACACTGTTGCCAGGTACTTACTGTAACCAAACTTTTACAGTGAGTAGCTGGCAACAGTGTTGCCAGTGTTCTTCTGTAAAAAAGCCTGGTAAGGTCTAACAGTGTAGGCTGAATAAAAGGAAGACCCACTTGTTGATGTGCAGATGCTGATACCAGTCGTTGACGCGCTTCTGCAGCTCCTTGCTAATGCGGTGGCTGCGCAGGTAACCCTTCACCAGCTCGTGGTCAGGAAAAAACACATTGTCACGGTCACGCAAGCTGGAAATCACGTCCCCCATGCTGCCCACGACCGAAGCAAACACCAACACGGCGATCAACATGTCTGCGATCAGAAACATATACTCTTCTTCCCGCTCGGGCGTTGGTGTGTCGCCCACTGTGGTGAGGATGAGGGTGGAAAACCAGAAGCAGTAAAAGTATTGGCGTCTCATGGAGGCAAACTCCGGGTGGGAGATATTGGGGTAGACCCAGGGGTCCGCGCCAAACCCTATGTAATTTGACAGGGAGAAGTAGATGCATGCGTTCCAGTGGATCAGGACGAAGATATACAGCATGAGTTTGGCAACGCGGAAGGCGTTCGGGAAGGATGTGCGCGTCTCCATGCGGTCCAGGGCCTCGTTCAGACGGCCTGTGCGCAAGAAGCGGTTCACCCGGACCAGAGGTGTGTGGATCCCCAGCTGTAGGTAGAGCAGATCCGTGGGCAGCAGGGAGGTCATGTCCCACTTGAAGCGAGAGGAGCGTAAATAACGCGTTTTTAAACGGGACAAGTCTCGCACCAGGATACCCTGCTCCAGAAAACCTGTCAAGAGAAAGATTCTTTTATATAGAAACCCCAAATGGTGCTAACTGTTACTATCTTTATCTTTTATTTGTTTTGGGCTAATAATGTTTTAACAAACTATAAAAGGCCTTTAACACTGTACATATGTTGTCTTCTAAACCCAGTTTTTACGCCCGGGTAGAAAATTGTTGTACAAGTCAATCACACCACAAGATGGTGCCACGACTCAACATTTTATGTTAAATTGCTATTCAACACTTGTAGCCAAAGTCAATGATAATACTGAGTTCCATGTGTCAGCACTACTTGTTTGCTTAAAAGTTATTAAAAAGCAAAACGGGCAAATATTTTGGCCTGCATTGTATATAAACTGTTCTTAGTAACTGAATTTTCATATAATTCACACACTAAAATACCTCTACGATATGCTTAGTACATGATACATTGCAGTGACATCTATGTAGATGTGCCAGTTTGCATCATATTTGTTGAACCTTTGCTTATCTGCAAACCTCAGAGAAAATTTCTATTAGATGTTAGGTTGACAAATACATCCATGGGGTGTTTATTATTCAGCTTGTTTACTGTTTTAAGTCGTTTTTAAACGAACTTTAGAATATTAGGTTATTTATATTAATCTACAAATTAAATTTTTAAATTTATCCAGAAGAAAATTTTAAAATACATGAAAAAAACAACTATGAAAAACAGATACATGCACACTCACCTGTGCGAAACCCAATAATTGTGTCAAGCACATAAACCAAGTCACAGAGGTAATCCAAGGTGAGCCATGTTGCGACATATGCCTCCTCAATTGTATAGAAACATGTCCTTTTAACAATATAGAGTTTTAACATCAGATTACAAAGCTCTTCTCCCTTTACAAATAATGACCTAAAGTGCCGTTAGGAAATTAGGTTTAAAAGTAAAATGAAAATTTAAAAAGCGTCATTTGATTTGACATGTCTTTATGTTATTTAATAACAATATAACAATATATTTACAAATATGCATACATTACATGATATACATACATTCATATAAGCTATAACAATATATTTAATACATGGAAAAAGTGATTTATTAAAGTGTATACTGCATTAATTGGTAAAGCTGTTGTTCAATAGAAAGAAAGGAGAAAATTACACATTTGTGTTTTGCTATACCTGCATATTATGATGACCCAGTTGTAGCAGATAGGGAGCGTCATAATTTGCAACCATGTATAATAAAATTCTTCTGATGGATCGATTACCCATTCCTTCCAGCTGAGAGATTGGGTATATAGAAGATTTACGTGTTAGTCCTTTTAAATAGAATCCACCTTAAAATTACATTCACTCACCCTTACAAACTTCCAAACTTTTATGAGTTTCTTATTTCAATTGAGCTCAAAAGAAGATATTTTGAAGAATGTTTAAAACTGGTAGCCACTGACTTTTAAAAATCAAATATTATGATTGCCAATGGTTACTGGTTTCCCACATTTTTCAAAATATCCTCTTTTGTGTTCGTCAGAAGAAAGAAACGCAAGCAGGTTTGCAACAAGTAAAGGGTAAATAATGACAGAATTTTTAGTTTTGAGTGTACTACCCCTTTAAATAATAAAAAACTAATTATTTATTTTATTTGTGTATATTGGAAGTGAACACTTAGATTCTCATATAAAGCTAGCCTATTTCATTACACTAACAAATGAGGCAACAGCATATTTGAACTAAAACTCACTTTGTTTTTGGAGTCTCGTCTTTCTTTTTCTTCAAGGTTGACTCTTGTCCCTTACTTTCTTCTTCATTTTTGTTCATGCGCTGCCGTTCAAAAAGCCTTGTCCAGCGATTTTTGTTCATATTTAGTATTTACAAAAATATATGACGTTATATCAACTTGACAAGAGATGAAGAAAATGCAACCATTGTTTGACCACATAGTTGTGTCGTCATATCAACAAGTGACAACACCCATATAACACAGGTGCTATGTGATGCTTATCGTCATGACAACGTTTCCCCTGAGGAACCACAGGTAAGCAGTTTCCTCCTGGGTCAGCACACTGTTAATCATATTTATGCAAACACTATGGACAAATGAAAAAGAGAACTCTGAAAACCAATATTGATTTTTTTCTGTGGTACTTTGGAACAAACTTATCCACAGACACAGTACTTGTATGACAAAATATCAGTGCACAGAAAGTATTTAATTGTGGTTTTGATTTAAAGTTTTAATTTGACCTTGAATAGTTTTTTTAATTTGTGTTTAAATTTAGAACTGCGTGGTGGTGCAGTGGGTAACACATTCGCCTCACAGCAAGAAGGTGGCTGGTTCGAGTCCTGGCTGGATCAGTTGGCAATGCTGTGTGGAGTTTGCATGTTATCCTTGTGTTTGCATGGGTTTCCCCCACAAATCCAAAGACATGCAATGTAAGTAACTAAATTGTCCGTTGTGTATGTGTGTGAATGAGTGTGTGTGGGTGTTTCCCAGTGATTGGTTGCAGCTGAAATGGCATCTGCTGCGTAAAAACATACTGGATAAGTTGGCGGTTCATTCCACTGTGGTAATAAAGGTACTAAGCTGAAAAGAAAACGAATAAATGAATGTTTTAATCTCTCTCTCTCTCTCTCTCTCTCTCTCTCTCTCTCTCTCTCTCTCTCTCTCTCTATATATATATATATATATATATATATATATATATATATATATATATATATATATATATATATATATATATATATATTTTTTTTTTTTTTTTTTTTTTTTTTTAGGGCAACACGGTGGCTCAGTGGGTAGCACAATTGCCTCAGAGCAAGAAGGTCACTGGTTCGAGCCTTGGCTGGGTCAGTTGGCATTTCTGTGTAAAGTTTGCAGGTTCTCACCGTGTTGGCGTGGGTTTCCTCCGGGTGATCCATTTTCCCCAGATTCCCCCACAAGTCCAAAAATATGTTGTACAGGTGAATTGGGTAGGCTAAATTGTCCGTAGGGTATGTGTGTGAATGGGAGTGTGTGGGTGTTTCCCAGTGATGGACTGCAACTGGAAAGGCATCCGCTGCGTAAAACATGTGCTGGATAAGTTGGCGGTTCATTTCGCTGTGGCAACCCCAGATTAATAAAGGGACTAAGCCGAAAAGAAAATGAATGAATTAATTTAATCAAAATGTTGAATTTCATATATCATAATTTATTATTAATCAACTGATTTAAATCATTTTATTTAATTATTTAGTATGTATTTGTATTATTTTTCTCCAAACTTTCCACATGCCCCTCATACTCTCTTGCAGTCCCCTGTTTTGTGCATTTAATTTTAGATATATTTAAGCAATTAGTATTTACCCAGACAAAGATTGACAGAAAAAAGCCAAATTATAGTTTATCAAAAATAATAAGTAAATATACATAAACGTACAAACCTAAAGATTTACAAGATGTCCTGCCTAATCAATCCACAGAAGTCTTGTTTTGTTGCACATCATAAACAACAATTACTAATCATGCCATGGCTAACTCATGAATATTAATTACGAGCCATGTGTGGCATAAGGTGTGGCCGCAGCTAAAAGGTTACTAAGCAGCGCAAGTTCTATTAATTAATGGGGTATAATTTAGTGTTATTCTTTCTTTTTGGTGTTTGCATATCTTAATTCCTTAATAAGTAATGATATATATTTTTTTAATTCTATAAATTTCAGACATTTATTTGGAGTTTCTATAAAAACTTTCTCTTTATATACCTGTTAAAGAGTATATGATGGTCATTAATGGTATTCCCTCTAAGCTTAAGAAATTATTAGTAAATGATATAGTTCAAGATACAAATTTAGATTTTAGTCTTAAATTGGAAGGTTTAAATATAAAAGAACATTTTTAAAAAAATAATAATTATCTTAGAATAATTTGCCAGATTGTCAATGTTCCTTCAGCTATTGAGTACTGGAGATCACAATTTCAAGATGTTAACTGGAACGAGACTTTTAAGATTCCTAGATGTTTTTACGTTTTTATATAACGAATAAAATTAGAGAGGTGTCGTTTAAAATTGTTTATCGTATTTACCCTGTAAAACAGATAATTGCAAGATTTTGTAAAGATGTTGATGTAAAATGTACTTTTTGTAACAATAAAGAAGAGAGTATTGTTCATTTATTTTATGATTGTATTTATACACTATTGTTTTGGTGTGATCTTTTCTTTTTTTTGTTAAGCAGAGTACGAATATTGCATTAATATTCAAAGAAAAATGTTTTATTTATTTATTTATTTTATTTATTTTTTGACAAATACAGTTGACTTCAAAATGTGGCATATTGTTAATTTGCTCATTATACATGGAAAATGTTTTATTCATAAATGTAAATGGGCTGTGAAAAACATTATTTTACTCACTTTAAAATAGAAATAGTTCATTGCCTATGCACAATAAAAGAAACAAAAAATATCAAAGCAAAACGAACTGTTAATTATTTTAAAGCCTTAAATTTTGTTTTTTGAATAATTGTATTTTTTTTTCTTATATTGTACTTCATTGGATGTCAATATAATGTTGATATTGCGCTTGTATATTCTGTGTTCTAAAATTGCACACGCAATTTTAAAAGCAGCGCAAGTTCGGGTTAATATGATTAATATTCATACTCCGCTTTTTCAATTCGCCAACTTCGCCGGCGGTGGCGCTCCGAGCAAAACAACAGAGCTCCAGCTATGGCCGCCACCCTCCAGTGTGACGTCACCGCGTCCCGTGCGCGTAGGTGTGTCCGTGGAGTCTGTGGAGAAAGATGGCTGCGGGACGAAGGGAGAGGTTGAGAAATCTCAGATTCGCTGTTTGAGGACTGACAGGTTACAATAGAGGACAAGGAGGAAAACTGCGTTCGCTCGCGTAAGTATTTTCTGCTCCGTTTATAATGGTGGTTTCGCGCTGTGTTGTCCCGTTACCCGTTTCCCGCTCGGCTCGCAAGCTCGGACAGCGTCAAATCAAATCTGACCCGTTGCGAGCTCACCGTACGGTTAACGTTGAAACTCCACACAGATGAGGCGAGGAATAAAACTGCCAGTGAAAGGAAATATGCGTAGGCCTTATAAATAATGAAAACATCCAGAAATGGGTTTAATGTACGTTGTCCCACTTGACATTAAGCAGATAGAATAACGGTTCTTAACCGTTCCGTGACCAGTGTGTGTTTAAAACGACACATCACTGCGTGGGAATGTGTAGCGTGACACATACTCGTACTGAAAGTGAGAAAGAGGGAGCCTCATTCACTTAAACTTGAATTGTGCTATTGACAGCTGGTTAGGTATTTCTAGGTCATCATCTTGGTATGAAGAAGTAAAGCGATTCTGTTCAAGGGTTGTTTACAGCTGTTGTAAGTGGCTTTTGACCTGTGCAGCTTTATTGTAATTACTCATGTGGTGATCCCAGGTTTGGCCGGTAAAATATTTCAAGTCACAAGTCTGAGGTTTTAAAATGACTGCTATGTTGTTGTTGTTTAACCTGAGTACTCAAAACTTGGCTTTTGGAGCTAGTGCCTATTATGGTGCATAATTTCGGGCCAAATATGTAATCATGTGGTTTATTTTGCAAGTAACTTGTATTTTAAGTGAGTCAGACCATACGTCTGCTTATGAAGTCTTATATTTTTTGTTTTCAGATCCTAAGTTTGAAAAAATCTATGATTATGGCAACAGCCTTTGGTGTCAGCTTCTTTGAGTCTTTCTTTTGGCATCTTTCGTTCGTAAAAAGCCTATTTAAGTAGTTTATGAAGCCCATGCTAATTAGACTTATAAACAAATTTTAGCATTAGCATTAGATTCATAGATGTATTTAACATTTCTTTTTGTATTTCTGTGATTTATTTTTGTTTTTTGATGAATGTACTAGTAAAAAAATGTGACTTGGTCTGACTTAAGCTTGTTGTCCTCATATAAATCATAGAAAACAAGCATAAAATAATACAATTCAATGATAGAATGCATCCTTGATCACTGTCAGCTTCTACTTCATCAAATTATGTCACTTTCAAGTCATAGCCTTAAATATGTATTGCATGCATTTTATGTTGATGTGACAGGACTGGGACATGGGGACAATTATTAATTTTATTTGTATTATATATTTCCATTTATTTATTTGTAGAATAATTTATATTTTCATGTTTTTACTCATTTGATGTGAATGATAACAACTTGAACTTGCTATTTCTAAAGAATATTTTTTCTTAATGACATATACTGGCATAACAAAACTATTAAAGCTGTTGGTTCAATTGGGCTAAGGACAAGAACAATGCCAGGGTTTTTACATTTGTAAAGTGTTTTTAATATAGAAATCTGAGAACCAAATGAATTACATAATAGTTTTTATTCACTGTATTTATGTTTTTATTTGAGGGACAGAATATGTACATTTCTGGTAGAATGTCTTGTGTGCGTGTGTGTGTGTGTGTGTATGTGTGTGAATTAGCTTCATTTGTTAGTTCTACCCATACTGCAACAGTCCTAATCTCATTTTAGTGTCAGAATGACTGAACTTTGTACTCTTGATGATTAAAACCCAAGGAATGAATGTGACCTGTATATAGTGCAAACAAACTTGCTGTCATTCTTTCTCTTGCTATTACTTCTTCAGTCATGTTTTTTCTTTGTTCCAACTCAGTGGTTAACACTCTTTAAAATGATTCTGATAAAGTTAGTCCTTATAGTTTATTATTCATTTATTCTTAAAAATATAAAACATGCTAACATGGATCTAAATGTAAAAAGTATTTGCAGTGGCATAAAAACTTAATCATACATGCATGCATCCATGATTAAGTGTACAGACCACACCACACAAGGATTTGGTCGCAAAAATAGATACTCTCAAATGCTCTTTCTGTTGAAAAACCTTGGCTTAGACTTGGAGGAAACAACCTTGTTTAATATTAAGCTGGAATGTTTTTCTTTAGCTAAATAGTTAGTTGGATTCAAGCAGTAATCTTTATGCATAGGATACATTATGGACAGTGCAGGTTGACTTAAATGTTTTGATCAGGAGTTTAGCGATTAAAAATCTGAAAATATCCAGTTTTTTCCTTATTGTTAACAGCAGATATCCTTAACCATTAGGTTACCAACATCTAAAAGAATGCACTCTTGTGATTCTAGTAATTCACTTGCTTGTTTAGCTACTCCTGATCTGCTAACCTACCATTACGACTTTACCTGTGAGCTGCCAAGACAGACACCTGGCTAATGATTCAGTGACCTCAGGGAGAATAAGAGAGAGAGCGAGAGAGAGAGATGTATTTCTCTCTCTCTCTCTCTCTCTCTCTCTCTCTCTCTCTCTCTCTCTCTCTTTCTCTCTCTTTCTCTCTCCCTCCCTCCCTCCCCCGCTCTCTCTCTTTTTTTTTCTCCACCCATTTTCCTTGCTGTCACATTCTCAAACATCCTGGGACTGTGATATAGGTCAAATGCAAAGTCAGATAACAATTATTTTCTTATTTATTTTGTATATATTGTACTGGGTTTCATAATAAAGCCTAATTTTACTATGTGTATCTCTAAGTATACAATGTCTTATCAGCACTTGCTCCATTTTTTTAGATTAGAATATACAATTAACGTCAGAATTATCAGCCCCCTTTTGATTTTTTTTTTCTTTTTTAATCATTTCCCAAATGATGTTTAACAGAGCAAGGAAATTTTTACAGTATGTCTGATAATATTTTTTTTTTCTGGAGAAAGTCTTATTTCTTTTGGTTTGGCTAGAATAAAATCAGTTTCAAATAAAAAATAAAAAATTTTAAGGTCAAAATTATTAGCCCCTTTAAGATATATATTTTTTCGGTTGCCTATAGAACAAACCATCGTTATACAATAACTTGCCTAATTACCCTAACCTGCCTAGTTAACCTAATTAACCTAGTTAAAACTTTAAATGTCTCTTTAAGCTGTATAGTAGTGTCTTGAAAAATATCTAGTCAAATATTATTGACTGTCATCATGGCAAAGATAAAAGAAATCAGTTAATAGAAATTAGTTATTAAAACTATTATGTTTAGTAATGTGCTGAAAAAAATCTTCTCGTCATTAAACAGAAATTGGGGAAAAAATAAACAAGTGGGCTAATAATTCAGACTTAAACTGTATATAATAATGTTTTAAAAATCATCTGAAACATCTGAGAATAAATAATTAAAGTACATGAGTAAAACTTAAGTTTTATAGTGCATTTTCCACACATCTGTAGATTAGGTTCCACTTTAAATTGCCATTTATGGGCATCTAGGTTTAATAAATGCCAGTAAAGTAATGTTTGTCTATTTCAAATTTTTTCATACCTTTTCTGAACAGAGTACATGCTGTGGCGTGAAAGAATATATTTTGTAAACTATTAATGTACTTTTGATTTGGATTTTTGCTAAACTTGCTTTAAAAAGTTCTATTAAATGTAAAAAACTGCAGTAATGATGCTGTTTCACATAAATTATGTGAAATATTTATAATTGAGGTCAGTTATTGAGGTTTACAAAGTAAAAAAAAAAAAAAAGAAATCAGCTTCCAGCCCATAAACATTGCATTTTTAATGTCATATGTGTGTCCACGAAACTGACCTGGATGGCGGGAGTATGCCTGAACCTCTTACTAGGGGTTGCACGGTTTACTGGTTATGGTAGTATCGTGATACTGGCTCTAAAATACTGGCAGTGTCACTGTAGTTTGTATACTGTAGTGTCGTCAATAATGGTTTATCTACAAACCATTACAAACCATTGCATGTGGGAAAGTCCCTAAATGCTCAGACGTTTGTGCAACGATAGACTATTTTATTTTAATAATCTGTGGAGCACTTTAAGGTCGCAAAACTGTGTAGAATTCACGCCATTTTATGGTAGCCTATTGCATGTTTTCTAACGCTTCAGTTTGAATGCACATCTGAACCGGTTCATTTCTGTTCCTGTTGATATGATTGAGTAGCCAAAATATCTGCACAGTCTCTTTAAAAGAATAATTCACAAAGTGAAATTTTCAATTACTATGGATTGCTACTTGATGAGACAAAAAAAATAGATTAAAAACCCAAAATAGCAACAGGAAACATTGAAACAATTTGTTCGGTATAATTTGTATCTTTATTTTAATGGATTTTTTGTTCAGTTATCTACACAAAAAGAATTAATAAATTTTAGGTGCCCTAAGGTGCAAATAATACTTTTTGACTTTAAAGGAATTATTAATTACATCCAAGAAGGCTTATTATATAAGTTACAGAATAAGCAGTATACTTTGCATTAATGACTTGTGAATGCATCTTTATGCATGTAATGCAGGTGTCACCTCTAGGTGTCCTTACTGTAGGGGAAATGTTATTGCGTTATAGCATGGTCATCCTTAACGATGATATGTTGATTCTGAAGGCCATGACACACCAAACTGACAATGAAGAACTAGCAGTGACAAAATCTGACTGGGTTAGCGCCTTGTGTTTTTTTCATGAAGACTATGGCCAAATAGCTGATACAGCCTATGCCTGCAAGTTCTGTATTTGTCATTAAAAATTGAAAGCTGTGCTGCATACATTCAAACCATAAAATGCATATTCCATTTTGATTATGAGTAATATTAATGACTTTTGTTATTCCAAATGGCTCTTGTCTTTAGGAATATATTCACATATTGAAATGCTCAGTTCAGATGATTGCCTGTCTGACTTCTTTGCTCACTTTCATCACTCTCGCTTTTTTCTTATTCACAGATTTTTTCTGTTAACTGACAATCAGCCAAACAGAGCTATCCACTTGATGCAGATTTAAAGAGTTCTTGGACACAAAAATGAAAATGACCTCAACATTAACTGTGGTTTTACACCTTTACGAGTTTCTTTCTTCTATTTAACACAAAGGATGAAGTATTGAATAAAATGACTATGGAAGTTCTGCATTGTTTAAAATATCTTTTTTATGTTAGAAGAAAGAAACTCAAATAGGTTTTCAGCTAGTAAAGCAGGGTGTAAATTATGGAGTTTTCATTTTTGGGTTAACTCTTCTTTAACGTGCTCAGTTGCCCAAAAGGCTCCAGAATGGGGTTTGACTGGTACAGACTGAATGGAATGCACCACAAAAAAATAAACTGATCAAGGATCGGCTTGTTGTGTCAGGGCCTTTATGGTAACTTAAAATACAATTTCTTAAAAAGTGCATTCTACTATTAGTCACAACTGTTTGTGCTTGTTTTAAAACACATAGATCTGAATCATGATACGGCAGTAGTGTGCATTTGTGGTGTTTGTGGTTGCAGGTCGATAAAGAAATCAGGGTGAAACACAAGGAGCTGACTGTTCTCCTTGGGGCATTAAGCAGTCAGTAAGCAGGCAGAGCTGACTGACTCTCTGGACTGCTCAGATAATCGCCACTGTTTTGTCCCGTTATGGAATCAGCCCACTGGTTGTGTTGTGCTGCAGTGTTGTTGAAAGCAAAGCATTTATGACAAAATTATGACTAAAAGCCGGCAGGTGGGAAGCAGGTGACAATATCAGTATACTAAGAAGCATGCAAATAACTTTTTCGATTGGTGTGGGAGCTAGTATTGATTATAAGCTTGAGTTTGATATTTAAAGCTTGTTGTGTGTTGTGAAAGTGTTTTGTGAATTTTCATTTGTGGTCTTTTGTTGTTTATGTAACAGAACATATAGTTTAACAAACCGGCTTCTCATTTTAAATTGGACAAGTCACACTTTTGTGTAACTGTTTTGTGTAACTCTTATCATCTCCACACAAACACTTGTGATCGGTTCATCGGATCAGCGAGTACCAATCGAGTCAATAAATGTGATTATCGGCCGATACTGATCTCTGGCTGATCGATCGGAGCATCTCCAGTAGCTGTGTAACTTCTTTTTAACATGCGTGTATAATGCAATCGATTCGACCCTCTAGATCAGTGGTCACCAAACTTGTTCCTGGAGGGCCGGTGTCCTGCAGATTTTATCTTCAACCCTAATCAAACACACCTGAACAAGCTAATCAAGATCTTACAAGGTATACTTAAAACATCCAGGCAGGTGTGTTGAGGCAAGATGGAGCTAAAACCTGCAGGGACACCGGCCCTCCAGGACCAGGATTGGTGACCCCTGCTCTCTAGATGATCTTAATTCAGCATTTTTGTCAATCATATTTTTAAGTTCTGGAGAGAAGCAAAAAGTGGCCACGCAAGTCCTCACATTGTTTCCCATACGTTGTTCAGCAATGTGGACACCTTCAAATGGTGTTGAAAGAGTCACATGCTGTATTTATAAGATACAATTCACCTCAAAAATGTCATTTCTGTCTTCATAATGTATTTGGGACCGTAAAATCACATGTGACGTGAGCTGACCATCAGCTGTTAACATAGGGAGGGCGGGTGCGCATGCGTGCCTCTGAATGAAGTTTACTTTAGTGGACAAAACCTGCATATGCTGTGAATAACAGGTAATGAAGTTGTACATAGCATTCAGTTTGTGGCACAGAGTGATTGTTTGGGAGCCGTGCGGGAAGTAAACTGCTCTTAGTAGTGAAAATGATACCGAAAGCGCACACAGCCAGATGTAGCTGACTGATTCCAGCCCAAAAAGTATCCAATTCCCACCATTCCAAGTCTATACAAAATTTAGCATTTTAACCAACAGTACAGCTATTGCTGTTTACCACATGTTTGAGAATAACAATAATAAAGCCCACTTATATTAACCTTTATTTTATATCTACAGAATCGTAAGAAAGTCGTGATTTTATTTTAGGAAAAAAAAAAATTGCGATTCTCATTTTAGCCAGAATAGTGCAGCTCTATTTCAGATATATGCTATTTTTTCATTATTTGAAATTTGTGATATTAAATGAGTTACAATTTATAGCACATTTCCCACTTGCTAACTTTCAGTTTCGCTTTAGTTAATTTAGGCTTGATATTTCTAATGAATGTTGAATGAATGGGACAATAATTTTGGTTTGTTTAATATTTTTATTTTACATTCTTAATTCCTCTGAGAATACTGTTAAATTTAAAAGATAATATGGTAAATACATACAAACTACCTGACAAAAGTATTGTCGTCGATCCCAGTGGTAAGAGCAGCAAATAATAACTTGACATCTAGTTGATCATTTGAAAAGGTGGCTGAAGGTAATCATCTGTTGAACTGCATTCCAATCATCACAAATACTGCAGAAAACCTATTGAAACTAGGGCTGGGCCGATAGACGATGCCATCGTCCATCGCCGATGGCCAATAGACAACACAATGCTGAACCGGCATCGCTGATTCTCGCCCCCGTTGCTAACCCGCTCGTGAAAAATACACACTTATGCCCGGTTTACACTATTATGTCTTAGTGTTAAAATGGCATTTTATAACAAAAGTGATCCACATCCACACCCTGATTTACCTAGCATTTCTGAACAGCCCTCTGTCAGCTGAAAACGCACATAACATGACCACACGCTCTGTCATGTGCTTGTCTGAGCTCCAGTGAGCAGTGCACGTCGGACATTTTATCAAGGATGTACCGCTGAATCGCGTCTCACTATAGTTGTTAAACGTGATATTGAATTCATCTTGTCTCTATCTAACGACTCTTCGGTCTTTGAATCTATCAGGTGACGTGTCACAGCATCAGTACACTGCTTCAGTCTTTCACTTTCACACTAGTAATTTTAGTGAAAACCTCAGATACTGTTGGTTGTGCACCTTTTTTACCGACCAACCTCATGTGGAAAAAGTGATTGACAGGTGGTAATTTGTGTGCAACTTATCTTTATTTATTTATAATTTGTTTTATGGGTAAAACTAAGACTATGCTGGTCAGGTAGTTGAAACAGTAGGCTACAAATAATAATTTTTTTAAAATTCATTATTTAATAATAATTAATTCACCTCTGCCTACGACAACGATGCCATCGTCCATGGCGATGTTTCACTTTAGACATTGTACAATGCCAAATTGGTCAACATCGCCCAATCCTAATTGGAACCCGCATGAACCCAAGTTTTTCACAGATATCAGTCAAGTTTAGTGGAGGAAAAATCATGGTTTGTGGTGCCCATTACATTACAAACAACAGGAGAAGCAGGATAGCACTCCTTCTCATGCTTCAGCCTCCACATCAAAGTTACTGAAAGCAAAAAGGTCAAGATGCTCCAGGATTGGCCAGCCCACTCACCAAATATGAACATTATTAAGCATGTCTAGGGTAAGATGAAGAATGAGCCATTGAAGATGAATCCAAAGAATGTTGTTGAACTCTGGGAGTCCTGCAAGAACGCTTTATTGCCATTCCAGATGACTTTATTAAGTTATTTGAGTCATTGCAGAGTTATTAATTTTTTTTCACTGCACCATGACTTTATATTCTATACTGTAAATTATTTCTGTTAAGTGACAAGATTTTTTGTCTGAGCAAAGTCACACCTTACTGTCCACCTTACTGTCCTAATTAAATAAATCAAGGCATGTTCAGAAATGTATTTTGTTAAAATAAGTGTAATCTAGAAGCCTTTGCCTTTCATATAAGCCACTTCTGATTTATTTTTGACCAGTTGCGACTTAAAATCAGGTGACTTTATGTATGAATTCAGGTTGTCTATAATATATTTTATGTAATTTATTTGACAATAAACATCATAGTATAGTCTTTTTGCATATGCCTTTATAGGAGCAATTCAGTTATATTACACAAAATATAAGATGAGAGTGTGCTGACACAGTATAATTTAGCACAGGAGCAAGATTACTAGTGAGTGATTGACTAGCATGACTGGCGTAGTGGTGGTCAGCAGGGCTTTGTGTGCTCTAAGAAACACTCATCTAATTAAAAACTATGCCAGGCTATCGAACTGCCTCTTTGCTGGCTAGAAACTGCACTCGTAAGTGGATGTTGTTTGACTTGGTCTGGAACATGGGATCTTGCTGTAGTTGAATTTGCCTGTGACTCATAGTGTCCAATCTACAGTACCAAGAAGTCTTTGTATCCCCCTTAAGTTTGTGACGCATGGTTCCTCCCTCCCTTCCTCGAGAGACAGTTTCTACAGCATTATGTCATTTGAATTGTTAAATGTCTTTCTTGGGATGAGGGAGTTCTTGTAGGGAAGGAAGCTGTACTTGTAATGGTCAAGGAAGTTTTTATTGAATGGCGGGGTGGAGTGTGTGTGTTCAGTGCTTCCTTAAAAATGAGCTTTTGAGGTTTTTTTTGATGAAGTTTGTTATTTAATCTGTTTATGCTGCCTCTGTGTTTGTTTGTTGCACACTTAAAACTTATCAGATCATATAATTTATTAAAATGATCGCAGATATGCAAATGTAAAATTAGTTTTTTAAAGCACTAAACCCCATAAGTTAAGGTAACTCAAACCGTTTGAGGAAACCGATTGCAACAAACCATTTAAGTTTAATAACTAATCCTAATGAGGACTGTGAACTTAATCCATTTGAGTAAATGAAGCAATTTGAGCCCAGTAAAACTTAATAAATGAAGAGAACTCAAACCAACTGAGTACTGTACACCCCAATAAGCTAAGGCAACTCAAACCGTATGAGTAAACCGATTGCAACAAGCCATTTAAGTTAAACTAATCTATATGAGTGCTGTGAAGCTACTCCATTTAAGTTGAAGTAAAGAGGTATTTAATTAACTCATTACCTTCAGCACTGAGTTCAAAACTCTTTTCAAATGAGTAGAAATAACTTTCAGTCAATTTTGAGTTAACTACACTCATTTCATTCGATTAAGTTGACTGTCTGGGTTTTACAATGTGTGGTAGGAATCAAAATAAACTCAATCACCTTTTGAAATACTTTAAATCTTTTGAGTGGTTTTTCAAATGATGTTTGTTTGTCATAATTGCAAGGGCTGGTGCATTCATTTGCTCTAATTGTATCCTCAAGATTACTCTAAATGTGTCAGTTATTATTACTGATATGCCCACATGAAATCTGCGCTCGCAGAATTCAGCAGATCTTAGCCCATCAATGATTGTTTATTTACTTGTGTAAATGTGTGTAAATTCATATTTATTCAGTTTTTAAATTTATTTTAATTGTAATATATTGTCTAATATGAAAATATTTAAATGATTTATTTACAACATGGTTTGTAAAGTAGTATTTTCTGAATTTTAGTAGATGTATTATATGAGAGACTTGCTTCGTTTACCAAAAAATGTAGATCTAATTGGATTTGCATTGTAAACATTAAATAACAGGTATTACTTTTTATTTCATATATTAAGGTTTCCGTTATGATACTCCCAAAGTCATTTCGCATAATCTGCAGATTTTTTACCAAAATTCTGCACAGAAACAGCAAAAAATGTCCGCAGATTCTGTCTGGCCCTACTGATATCTAGGAATCACCTGTTGTTGTTTTTAGGTCATGTGGTAGTTAGTTTTTTTGCTTGTAGTCTGTGGCTGTGACTCCCTTTCACATCCTTAATATATCTTTCGAACACATATTACAGAGCTTTCTCTTTGAAATAAAAATACATTTTTACATAATTTCCAAAATTCATTCATTGTTTTATCATTGAGAGCAAAAAAAACTATAGGAGGAATAAGGAATAATCTTATTTGTGAAAACTTGTCGGACATAGCATGCATGGTTTCCGCTACATTCATTCTTCCATGGCGGGGTTCCACGCAAAAATTCATCCCGCCAAGGCTACATTACAGCTTCTCATTCAAAACATTACATTTTTTTAAAAGCAGGTAATAATCGCACCTAAACGTATTAAAAGGTAAGTGAATTATAACAGTGCAAACTTTTGTGTAACCGTAGTAGTGCTGTGCGTCATTTGTTTAACCCTTTAATGTTACGTGCTAATTCTGACTGACAGGTGCATGATGCGTTAGGCCAGCAAACACGACGTATAGCCGTTTCACTTTACTTCAAGACGCATTAATTCTGCTCTGTAGGTCTATTAGAGACATTCATAAATATTCCTAGCAAATCTAATAAATCCTGGAGACATAAATGCACTAAATCGCAATTCAGCATCGTTTATTTGACAGCGCACAAGGAGATCTGCATGCTCTTGAAGCGACTCATATTTAAGTGGACATGCTAGAACACTAAAAAAATTATTCAGAGATGGTTCCTTGGATTTACTCAATTTTTTTTACGTTAAGTGGTTGTAAACAATTTATTTGTGTTGAATTTAAACAAACAAATTAAGTTGAACATTATTAAACTTAATTTGTTTGTTTAAATTCAACACAAATAAATTGTTTGCAACAGTTCTGCATGCAACACTTTTTTCAGTGAAGTTTTGTGCACGAGCAGAGGAAGTCGGCGCGCAAGCAAAGAGATCAGCATGCTGTAGGCTATTACATAAATGCGATCTCAACATTTGTCATTCAAATAATAACGGCCACATGTAGTTGGTAGATCTGTAAAAATAAAGGCTTGCTGCCACAGCTGGAAAAAATCAAAGAGGAAACACTGGCATGTGAGCTCAGGGAAAAATAGAAAGGTCAAGTATTGTAAAAATTGTATCTATTCAATTAATTAATTTATTAAAAAAAAAACTTTGGCTAGAATTATGCATTATAGGCTTAAATTATAGAGAGAAATAACAGATGAACCGAGACTGCAGTCTGATCATGAAGCAGATCAACGTTGATCTTTCTTTATTGGTGTCAGTGCAGAAATGAACAAAACAACAGGCCTAATACAAAATATTGTAAGAGTAACGTATGGAAAAATTATCAGATGGAAATTTGTTAATTTTCACAAAGAATTAACAGCACAAGTAATATTTCAGTATGCTTTCGTATTTGACATTAAATGCACATTTACCAGTAGAATTGATGTCATCTCACTCATTTCTACTCCTCATTCTCTCTTCATATAGTGTATATATGGCTATTACACAACCATAATACACTGTGATGTAGCCTTGTTCTTTAGTTCGTTGGATCGTTTTGCTTTCTCACTACAATCTATCCACTCCAGAGTTTTTCAATCGAGCTGAGACCTCATCATTTAGGCAATCTCAGACTAAATTATTTGACATGGATCTAAGCGCAATTGCGGGATTTATATATGCCAAACGAACCACGCTAACTGGGCAAACGAAACCGGTTCTGAATCAAACGTCTAGATGTGAAAGCACCCTATTTGCACGCAATTGACAAACCGTCACAGCCAAATTAAACTTTAGTGACGAGCTGCAATCGAGCCAGTTATGATCTTGTCTACTGTCCCTAGCGTCTCGCACGCTGGCCCTGGGCCATTGGGGAGTCCTGCATATAATTTTTTTAGCTTCCTGTTTAGAAATGTGGGGAACATTTATTTCTTTTTTTAAACTAAAAAAAAAGCCTTTTTCCTCGACCATGACCCTTCTAGCAAGATATTTGGTTTGAGGGAAACAAAACTAACAAAATGTACTTTGACAACATGTAAAATGCATGATATGAAATTGTCTGCCAAATGTGTCAATGCTAATGTAATCATGCTAAAATGAATGTCGTCTCAAAGGAATGCTGACACTGTGAAGTGTCACTGAGTAGTTACACCGGAAGTTTAGACAACAGGAAGAGTTGTGGCAATGTATCATCACAGGAAACGTACCGATAAAGATGTTGTCTGCAGGTAGGTTTAGATTAATATAGCTTACATTGAAGTACAGTAGATGAGTATGGGCTACTGCTTCTGCTTTGTGTGTTGAGAGCACATCTGCCTGTTGTATATTGAGTGAAGCTAATTAACCAGGTTTCACATTGATTAGACTGAGGCAGGGATATACTAGTGTGTTGAATCCTATTTTTATCACCAAAGTTTTCTTACTCTTCTTTTAAGAAAAAAACAAAACATAAGAGCAGTAACTCATGGTGCATGTAAACATGGTTAGGTGTGTTTTGAAGCACACTGGTCCTTTGTTGTTTTAATAGAAATCCTACTAAGGATTGTACATAAGACATTAACCAAACATAAACCTAGATGTATTAACCGAAACTGGTATTAAATGTTCATCAGTTAGATAATGAATTCTATAATGGGGATATTTATTACATTAATAATCATTACATGACTTGACTGAGACTGCTCCAGGAAGTTTATCAACATTTGCATAAGTCAATTAATACTTATGCAATAAACTGTATCAATATTTTGCTTTAACATACATGTCAGGTTGTATTTTTGTCAGAAACTGCCAAATTAAATGCAGTTTAATTATACAGCCTATTTGTGTTCTTTACACTTTTGAAAATGTTTGCCTATTGGCTAAAATCTGTTTATTCAAAATTGTTTCCAATAATCTTCTATTATTAATGCTATTTAGTACTGTTAAGGTAATAATTTACATCATTGTGCATATTTTAGGGAAATTTTAGATGTATGTTTTTTTTATACATGTTTTAAATTCTTAAATACAACAGATTACTTTTATTTGATCAGAAATACACCAAAAACATAATAGTGTGAAATATTATACCAGTTTAAGTTTTTTATTTTAACTCGTTTTTAAAAAATAAAATGTATGCCCATGTTGGCAAATATATGAAGAGTTCAGATGCAGAAGTGTAATCAGAAGTGTCCTGTCTTCCAATATTAGCATTTTACTCGGCCTTCTATGTCTTAATTCAGTAATTTCACTTTTATGGCAAAGAATAGATTATTTTCATCACTTTTAACATGAAATATCTGAACATAAACATAAGAAAATTACAGATGTCACTTAGAGGTTTTTGCATCTGAACTGTATTTTCAGCAGCCATTACACCAGTGTTTTATCTATTTTGATCAGTTTAAGTGATTCCTTTCTGACAAAGGGTATTGATTTCACTTTACATCGGGTCATAAAATGCGGGGTGGTTAATCCAAATATCACTGGGCAATTCTAAATACTAGAGTAAATGGAGAAGGGAACATTTTGAGCTTGTCTACTTTAGACCACTACTTTTCTTTAAAATGGATTACTCTTTGTAGTGCAAATGCTCATGTGGTTAATAAGATCGCTTCACAGCAAGAAGGTTGCTGGTTCGAGCCTCGGCTGGATCAGTTGGCGTTTCTGTGTGGAGATTTCATGTTGTCCCCGTGTTAGCATGGGTTTCCTCCGGGTGCTCCGGTTTTCCCCAAAGTCCAAATACATGTGGTATAGGTGAACTGGGTAAGCTAAATTGTCTGCAGTGTATGGGTAAATGTGTGTGTATGGATGTTTCCCAGTGATGGATTGCAGCTGCAAGGGCATCTGCTGTGTAAAACATATGCTGGATAAGTTGGCGGTTCATTCTGCTGTGGCGATCCGAGATTAATAAAGGGACTAAGCCGAAAAGAAAATGAATAAATGAATGAATGAACATATTTATAAATCATGATATTGTACATTCAATACATATAGACCCTTCAAAAAAATCAGAAAAGTAGTTAAATATATACAACTGGTAGTGTATGTTAATCAGGTTAAAATAGGTTGATCATCAAAATAGTTGCAACTCTGTATATGCAGTTCCATGTCCTTTTGATCTCCCACAGAAAACTTCACACCGCCTCAGTTTGTGTTTTTACCTGCAGGTGTGAATGTGTCATCACTGACCTTTCTCTCTCTCTCTCTGTCCCTGCAGGTGTGTGTGGAGGAGTCGGTGTATCGGTATGGAGTATAGTGCCGATAGCAAACTGGATGACAGGGAGTGCAGACAAACATCGCATGCTCACACACTGATCACTGGTGTTCAGTGACTGTTGCTGCAATCCTCAGCAGGATCCATCACTTTCTATGCTTTTACCTCTTTTATTTCTTCAAGCTGGACTCCTCGTCACTTGATTTTTGGACACCTTTTTTGTGAGTCGCCTTACCTCCCTCCCCACCCCCTTTTCCCTTTTTTCTCCCTCTCTATTCTTTTCCCCCTCTCCCCTTTTATTCTTTCCCTGTTGACCTTTTGATTAAGTTTGGATCAGACTGAGTTCTAAAATGAGCTGGCTAAGTAGATTAAATCCAAGGGGTCCAGGCACTAGGACTGGTCGACATGCAGCCCCGTCTAGCCCATGCACTGCCGACCCTGAGACCTGTCTGATGGTGTTTGAGAACCACTGGAGACAGGTGAGAAACTGCACAGACACTTTTTCACATAACATGCATATATGGAACCTTATATGCCCTCTTGATCTGTTAGGAGTTGTGTATTAATCATGTATAATGTAAAAGCAGAACTTTTGTTGACTGTTTTACATTGAAGTTGTCCTATATTTAATATTATTGGATTTGAGGGGCATTATTTTTTTTTATACCATAATACTTTTTACCTGACTCCTAAAAGTCAGACAACAGAACCACTGACTTCCAAAGTATTTGTTTTTTCTTGTATGTATGTATATATATATATATATATATATATATATATATATATATATATATATATATATATATATATATATATATATATATATATATATATGGACCTGACTTTTTTTAACATTGGTCCCTTTTTCTTGTGTTACATTTTTAATTTCCAAAGCTTCCAAGAATCCAAAATGGTCCGCATTTTGATGAATAATTGTATGGCAGCCATTGTAACATTAAGTAAAGATATGATTGATGATGGTTTGGCAACAAGCAGAAAATGTTCATGGGCCAGTGACATTGTAACATTGAAATGGTCTATATCATATAAATTACACATGTACAGTTGAAGTCTGAACGATTTGGCCCCCTGTTTATTTTTTTCCCCAATTTTGGTTTAACGTAGAGAAGATTTTTTTTAAACACATTTTTAAACATAATAGATTTAATAACTAATTTCTAATAACAGAGTTATTTTATCTTTGCCATAATGACAGTAAATAATATTTTACTAGATATTTTTTAAGACAATTCTATACAGCTTAAAGTGACATTTAAACCCTTAACTAGGTTAATTAGGTTAAAGAGGCAAGTTAGGGTAGTTAGGCAAGTTAGTCTACAGAACAAACCATTGTTATACAATATCGCGAAAAATATAGCTTAAAGGGGCTAATAATTTTGACCTTAAAATGGATTTTTTTTAAATTAACTGCTTTTATTCTTGCCAAAATAAAACAATTAAGATTTTCTTCTGAAGAACAAATATTATCAGACATACTGTGAAAATGTCCTTGTTCTTTTAAACTTGATTTGGGTAATATTTAAAAAAGGAAAAAAAAATCAAAATGGGGGCTAATAATTCAACTGTATGTCACAAATAAAAATCAATGTTGGCTTGAGAATTTAAAAGTAAATCTAATTTGCTTCTGCCTAGTATGGGTTTATTTTGACATTAGTTACAATATAAAGTGTATTATATTCATTATATTTGTATGTATTCTTTATATATTTTCACATATGTGAGATGCGTGTGACGTGAGGTTGACATTGATCGTATTATGCTGAATGTTTTGTTTGTGTTAATAATTTAGATGCTCTACAAATATTTCAAATGTGAGTGTTTTATAAGGGAAAATGAATACTCTGCATTTTATTTATTCATTAGTTTATGACTAAATAACCACTTAGTTAGTTTTCTTTCGTTATTTCTATATTCCAAAAACTTGTTTTATTTGTGAAGTGATTAAGATTGGGAATGAATATGAATATAAGGAATATAGTTCTCAGATTTTAATTGTGAATCATTAACTATTATACTGTTTTATAGGGTTAAAATGAATGCTCTGATTTTTGGGTATGACTAAAACAAATTGATTGCTTGACAGTTTTAATTTTTGACATATTTATGTTGCAAAACCATTTTTATTATTATATATTTTTTGCAAAGTGATTTAAGAATGTGCATTTTATGTGAATATAGTTTTTAGGGCTGCATAATATTGGAAAAATTTGACATTGAGATTTTTTTCCTGTGTAATATATATTGTGACACAAATACAATTTCACTAGATGACTTGAATAGCTTTATTTGAAAGGTCTTTAATTTAAATTGATTAGGACGGTATTGTTGGGGAGTGAAATATAATTATTTTATGTAATTTGTTATATACATAAACAAACTACAATCATAAATAAACAATAGAGCAAACAATAAAGTAAAACTAACAGTGCTTTGTGGTTTTCTGGGCAAAGACTAACAGTATTCAGATAAACAATTTAGTAAAAAGTATCTTTCTTTTATTAAACTACTATGGGCTATTAAAATGTTTTAAATTCTTTTAAAATGCTCACATAGTCACAAACCTTAAAAAACACATGCAGATAATTAATTGTCAATCTATTATTGTTTAATTCTGCAGTTTCTACAAAAAACTCGTGTTTTGGTTTCTGGTCATCTATAATCCCTTCTCCACATTGCATGTCTTGCAACATGACTATTGCAGATGCACACATTGCGATATTGATGCTGAAACTATATTATGCAGCCCTATAGTTTTTATATTTTAAGTGTAAAGTATTCATGATTTGGTGCATGTTAGTAAACATTTGTGCTTATATTGCATATAGTGCCTGTGTATATACTTGTTCCTTATAACTTTATCACATGTAGAATTTAACTGTTCTCTGTTCCCCTGTCAGGTGTCGGGGGTGTTGAAACAGAGAGAGTCTTCAGTGGGAGGTTTTGCAGATGATCTCACAGCGGTTCGTAATCACACAGATCAGATGCTGTGCCTGCTAGCTGAAGAGAGACCAGCAGGGGGAGACATTGACTCACCAGGTTAAAACTCTCTCCTGTGAGCTCCAAACAATTGTCTGGTCAAATATCTATTAAGACGCTGCTTTATGTGATCGTAGCTTGTCAAATGTCTGCAGCAATGGGTCCTATTCTGGAGATGGTGGTGGCGGAGAACATACTGGAAGAGTTGGTACAGTGGCATGTATGCCGTGGACTGGATCCGGACAGTCAGCTGGAGCTGTTGAAACTGTTCGAGATGCTAATCGGACAGTCACATCAGCCCCTGCTCCTGCACAGTGCAGTCCTGCAGCCACTGCTAAGCCTGCTGGGAGCGTGTGTGGATCCCCAGATGGGCTGCCCTCCTGCCCTCGAGTCCAGCCTTGTACTCCTGCTAAATCAGGTGATTGACTAAACACATTGTGACACCTGTTTGAACTTGAAGCCTTTAACCCTTACTTATATGCTCTACATATTTCTACTATATTCAGACAGCTACTTCTACATTTTTTCATATTTAAATGAACTCCACAGAATGTTATAGATTACTTTGGGTAACCCTTAGTTACTTTATGAGTTCTGATTGTTTCTGAGTCAACAAGGTTGTTGTTGGTCCTGGAAAAACATTCCTGACAGCCAGTTAGATTTTAGATGTGAGCTTAGAACTAGTCTTGTACACTGTAATCTCACTGTGATGGAAGGTTAGATTCTTGTTAATGGGTTAAAGTTTACCCTTATTCTTATTTATCACCCTGTCAATCCAAACCCATAGGAGTTTCGCTCAACTTTTGAGAACAAATTAAAATATTTATTTAAAGATTAATAAAATGAAAATCTCTCCTTACAAGACTTATTAAACTGTTTAATTCACATTTATTTATAAATGTATAATCATGTATCTTTTTTGTTTTATGAACATTTTTGTGTCAGAGTATTGGGTGAACACAAACAGAGAGAAAAAGCTCATGCCTAGGGCTGGGCGATTTGGCCTAAAATCAAAATCTCAATTTATAGGGTATACCAAAAGCTAGTGTTTCTTCCCATACTGATAAACTTTCGATGAACGGTTAATGTGACTTTTTATCTATTTTATACGCTTTCTTTTACAGCATCAATGTTGTAATGTAATTAAAATATAACCAGTTAAATAGACTTTGGCATTCATTTA
Organism: Danio rerio; assembly: GCF_052040795.2. Taxonomy (NCBI): domain Eukaryota; kingdom Metazoa; phylum Chordata; class Actinopteri; order Cypriniformes; family Danionidae; genus Danio; species Danio rerio. The sequence continues at coordinate 34,779,812 of NC_141029.1, read as the reverse complement.
GTTGCTCAAGCGTAAAACAAGATGAAAGGCCGTTTACACGCACATGCCTGTCAGGGTTAGCAGGCTAGCCCTGAAGCTCCATTGAAAATACTGGGGTAAAGTAAATGTTTATATTTTAAAGACATGGCGGGGGAAAATGTAGTCTAATGCAGTGCTTCTTGTACAATCTGAGACCCACTTTTTATCGATTTCACTCAGCCAGTGGAGATCGCTGACTTTTAAAGAAGACAGACATTAAACGTGCTGATTTTGTAATGGCAAACAGTTCACCGGAAGCGCTTGACTCAGGTTACTGACAAATTAAAAGTCTTTCCACATACTTCCGCATATACAGTACGCCTTTGAACATTTTAATTCAATTACGATTAATGAATGAGTATTGTTGTTTTATTTTTTTGCTTTCATACTTCACTGAGAAGTTTTTTTTTCTGGTAAATATGATCACATATTACAAGTGAGATCTACTATGTATGAATATTTGTTGAACATTAACATTGAACAACTGAAATAAAACATGCATTGCCTGAAAGCCAGAGTCACTTTTTTCTTATAAAAATGCATAAACAAAGAACTTGTACTTTTGGAAACAAAATTATTTATTAAATTTAAATTAAATGTTTTTTATATATTAAAAGTAGTAAACAAGCAGTGTCTCTTCTAAATATAGTGCAAAGTAAGGCTCAAGAATGCTACTTGACCAGAATCATCCTACTTGACCAGAGATCAGATGTGGCTGCAGACATGTAAATCAGCCTTAACAGAGCAGGGTCATGTGACTTGCGGTAGGGAAAGTAATTGAAAAAACGTTCTGGGAAAATTTGATCGATTATAGGTCTATTTTGATTACCTAAAATTTTCTAAATCTGCTTTTGTTGAGTAAATGATGACTGAATTGACTTTTTTAAAGTGAACTTAAGATTTTGGATTATATGTAAGGATTGAGTTTTTCTGTCAGGATTCTATTTCCAGACAAAACAAAACATTCTGCAATCAAAAGAGAGACAGACTGATAATACTTTACATTCCACATCTATTTGCCAAGCCTTGACATTACTACTAGTAATTCAGATCTCTAGATAAAAGAAGATTGAAGCAAATTCATTTAGTTTTTGTGGCTTTGAAAATCCAAAGTCTTTTTTTATTCATCTAATTTTATTTTTAAATGGACCAAAAAATATTAGTCTTATTAGCCAATACCAAACCATCAGGGTAAAATACAGCTGCACTACACAATGATTTTATATGTAAATAGACCGTAATATGTGTTTTGTTTATTTATAACTGTAAATGATGTGTGTTTGTGTCAGGTGTGTGTGTCCATGGCGAAGGAAACTGCAGTTTTGGAGTTGTTATTTAGGTGTGGTTCAGTTCAGCAAGGTCCCACAAACCTGCTGATCTTCTCCCTGTTGGTGCCATTTATACATCGAGACGGCGCTCTGGGGCAGCAGGCACGTGACGCACTGCTCCTTGTCATGGCAACCTCTGCCAGCAACCATGCTGTGGCACGGCACATCACTGAGAACTCCTACTTCTGCCCAGTAAGCATGAGTGTTTTTGTTATTGTGTGTGTGTGTGTGTGTGTGTGTGTGTGTGTGTGTGTGTGTGTGTGTGTGTGTGTGTGTGTGTGTGTGTGTGTGTGTGTGTGTGTGTGTGTGTGTACTTTGTTTTTATTAGGGCTGGGCGATGTTGCAAAAACAATTATCACGATATCAAGTTTTATATCATTCAATTGTGATAATTCTTGAATATATTTCAACAACATTTAGGAAAATTTGAAAAAAATTTTATTTAAACAATATATTACATTAGTCAAAAACAAAAATATTACAACAAAATATCTGATCTCTTAAAATAATTGTAAGTGTTTAAGAGACTCTTAAACTTGATAAATAAAATCCTTAAATACTGAACAATCAAAGCAAACTTTGAGGTGTGAATAATGATTATACAGTAAACCTCAAACTATGTCAACAGCACTAATTATGATAATCAAATCTGAGCTTTCAAGTAAAGGAACTAACCATCATTATTCAAATACGTATTACAACATTACAAATTTTGAATTGACTACATTTATCCTATGCTGAAAAAATTTTCAGATGGGGAGCTAGTAGCTGTGGATGCACAAGAAAAGAAACCAAAAAGTCACTCTGGTCCTTACATCCTTTTTTATTTACAATCTCTACTGCTGCTAGCCACCGCACTCATTTTCGCATATGTTGTTATTCTGACCTGAAGTGACAGGCATGTAAACGTGGTTTCCTTGACCATTTACAATGGGCTTTGCGCTTGCGCTCCCCTGGCGTCTCTCGTAACTAGGTGACCATCAGATCAACTGTTTCCTCAGAGGATGACAAACAAAGCTGCAGCTCAAATGCAAGTTTATGGTGAAAAGTATATAGCACTGTAGTGTTTTAATGCGCTGTGTTTGTCTGAGGTAATTAGTCTGCCGTTATTACTGAAATATATATATATATATACACAGGGCGCCCGCAGCATTCGGAAAAGTTCAGATGTTTTGAACTAGGTGCGGCTGGAAAATGCGCACAGGTCACTTTCATATGCGCATTGTGTAAATCACGCGCCATTGGAAATGACAAACATACGCCCTAAACTTATTGGCATTGCTTCCAAGGCCAGTGCTCAGCAGCCACATTTTAATAAAATAAAAGCACTTTATACCAAAACTACATACCCAATTTTTACCGATATTGACAATGTTCGGTCAAATATTGATACAGATTTTATCGCACAGCCCTAGTTTTTATATCTCGGTGGGGACTTAAATCTGAATGCACACAGACTCATGAGGACCAAAATGAAATCACACAGCAAATCAACGGTAAGGGGGCATGGTTAAAAATACTGTGATTGAAGCAGTCAAACTGACGTCAACTAAGAAGGACCACCACTCCAAACATGGATTACCAAAACAAACTTTTTTTCAATGGATTAACTTGCAAAGATCAATTGTTCACCTAAAAAATAGCAAAAAAAAAAAAACAACAACAGAAGAAAGTGGAGTTTCCAAGTCATTTTTGTTCATTATATTTTTTCTCTGCTTTTGTTTCCTCATTAATAGCATGCCTTTATAAATGTGCCGCCTGTTCATTTTATGATGTGCTTTGTTGTAACCTTCATTTCATTTGTGCCTCTGCGAAACATTTCAATGGAGACGTAATGTATTTTATCTTCTATGAATGAGATTCTCTTGGTTAATCTGAAATGAAAAGGTCGTTTGTCATCTGCAGTTGTGCTGTATGACTACAGTGTTGGGTTCGGTGGATGTGCTTATTTCCTCTCAGCTGTCCTCTCTTCTCTCGAGAATAATACATGAGCCTCCATCTGACCCACTTAACACGTACGACTGGAGGTCTCATGCAGCACTCAATGCCGCTGTACTGCTTCAGTCTCACAGTATTCTTCTCTTTTACTTTATTTGTATAATATCTGTCATGTATTGCTATTTTTATGTCAGTGATGCTTATTTTTGCTGGCAGTTTCTGTAGTAGCCTGCTTTGTGGCTCTGAAAGACATAGCCAAGTTCCATACTTCCAATCTAGATCCCGTTTAGCATAACAGAGGATTAAAATGCAATCACATGTATTGGAAATCTTTATCAATGGGGATCCAGGATGTTTAAAAAAGTTCCTGTTGGTATGGTGAATATGCTGCTCTAAATAGTTGCTTGGCTTGAAAGAGAGTTCTGCGTGAACTTTTTGCTGACAAGATTTTCCAAATCTTGCATTTCCATTTTTGTGTTCGAGTAAAAATAATCATGCTTGGAATATGAAACATACCTTTTGTTGATCTTTAACTTGAACTTTTATGGTATCCATGGTATCTGTAGTAGGGCTGTGCGATTTGGAGAAAATATCTAATTGCCTTTTTTTTCCACAGATATTGCAATATTGCGTGGCAACAAATCTACGACAACTCTTAAAAATGACCTGTTTTTGTTCGGTCTCTGTGACTTTGAAACCAAAATATTCCCATGTCACAAATGCTGTTTTTCAGTTTAGCATGCTAAACTACATGTATTCTTATTATATCCTATACATATATATATATATATATATATATATATATATATATATATATATATATATATATATATATATATATATATATATATATATATATATATATGTATATATATATATATATATATATGTATATATATATATATATATATATATATATATATATATATATATATATATGTATATGTATATGTGTGTATATATATATATATATATATATATATATATATATATATATGTATATGTATATATATGTATATGTATATATATATATATATATATATATATATATATATATATATATATATATATATATATATGTATATATATATATATATATATATATATATATATATATATATATATATATGTATATATATATATATATATATATATATATATATATATGTATATATATATATATATATATATATATATATATATATATATATATATATATGTATATATATATATATATATATATATATATATATATATATCCATCCTTAATATCTTAATTCTTTTTCATATGTAAAGATATTTGCGTGTTGCTCTACATCTTGTGTGTATTAAGCAGTGTGTAAGCGAGGCACACAACTAATGCACTCTGCGCTGGACAATAGACCGACTTTGTTCTGGTCTATTGAAAAATCTATCATAGTTTCTCAAAATAGCAACGCACCAGCAATACACCTTAACACGCCTCCCTTTTTAGACAAGAACGCCTATGGGCGCACATATGAGCGCAAATGCATTTGCTATTTAAACAGCGTAGCGCAAAACATCAAAACGACTCTTGCGCCAAGCTGAAACTAGCAAACAACAATTGCGTCGAGCCTTGCGCCACATTGCGCCGGGTGTATGATAGGCTATGATTTTGTTTTTTACCCAGCCATTTAAGATGAACATACTTTAGAGCAGTAATCAGAATACAGTTAAACCACGACATTCTTATCCAAGGCCATCATAATCATACCATCAGAATCATATACTGGCTCATGCCTAATCACACACAGTAACATTTGACTGTGTGCATTTGATGTTTGCTTGTAAAGTTTATGTAATCATGTTCACATCTTGCGTTTCTGTTTCCTAGGTTCTAGCAACAGGGCTCAGTGGACTGTATTCTTCCCTGCCACGGAAGATTGAAGTACGCGGCGATGACTGGCATGCCCTGCGGAGGGAGGACTGGATTGGTGTCTCCTCTTTGGTATTGTTCATGAACAGTCTTGAATTCTGCAACGCTGTAGTGCAGGTGGCACATCCTCTTGTGCGCTGCCAACTCCTTGACTACCTCCACAACGGCTTCCTGGTGCCAGTCATGGGCCCTGCTCTGCACAAGGTGAAACAGATATCACTATATGGCACTATTGTACTTTATTTATTTTCTCTCTTATTTAGTTTTTCTCACTCTCTTTTATGGATTTTTGTCAGTCGTCGGTGGATGAGATGATCGCAAGCACGGCATATCTGGACTTGTTTTTACGCTGTATCACAGAAACTTCCCTTCTCAAGACCTTCCTGCGCTTTATTCTGTTGCATCACCATGACAACGACACCATCCTTGATACACTACTCACACGCATCAGCAGCAATTCACGGGTCAGTTTAGTATGTAGAAAGATAAAATAAACAGTTTTGTCAATACTTTTGGCTAACGTTGCAAGGGTTCATGAAATGCAGAGTGATGGGAAGTTGTATTTTTCTCTCTTTCTCTCTCTAAAGCTGTGCATGGTGTCTTTGAGTCTGTTCAAGACATTACTCAGTCTCAACTGTGAAGACCTCATGCTCCAGCTTGTTCTCAGGTATTTTGTCTGCTTGGGTGTGTGTGACCTATCTTACAAGATACCTTTCAATATACGTTTTGACAGTCTGCAGTACATTTGCTACACTACTAAACAAAGTATTATATATATAATATATATATATATATATATATATATATATATATATATATATATATATATATATATAATAAAATGTAACCACTGGGCTCTAGACTAATTTTTGCACTGGTTGCACCGTTGTGCCCAAAATTTTTTCAAAAGTTAGGTGCACCCATTTTTTTGACCGCATCGCATTTAACATTGCAGTTTAAAAAAAACAAAAAACAATGCTAACCATATAGACAATATTGACATGTAAATGATTAACTAACAATCTGGTCTGCAAATTTCTTTATTTAAAGCACAATTATACAAGAAAGGTAACTTACCATTGCCCTTCTCAATCTCTATTTCATATTTTCCTAAACTTTGGTCACCAAACTTTTTTAGTCTAAGATCCCTAACTTCTTGCTGAAAGGCAGGATATACCCATTTAAAAAATGACAGAAAATAAGGCTGTATTTTTTATTTGCATTTTCAGCTAACATTAAAAGTACTTTTAATTTAACATTTAAAAAGCCATGTAAAAAGCACTAGTTTAACCTACTTTTACATTTTAAATTTATGGAACTACAAATATCTGTGACAAAGTTTAATAAAATTATTTTCTATAATCTTTTGCAAGTGCTGCATTAGCATTTTATAAATGAGCTGTACAATAATCTACGAATAATAAAAATCAAAGTTATAATAACTATTACAACAATAATAAATAAATAAATAAAAACAATTGCAGCATAAATTCACAATGTTGCAAGAATGCAAACTGCTGCTTATAGCTAGATCTTATTGTGGAAGTTTAAGCACGAACACATAGAATGTGTTATTTGAGATAAGCCCTTTTAAACGCTGTTTTTTTATTGGCAGTGAGAGTTTTGTGCGTTGCTTTGGTGCCTAGCGTTTTTGTAATAATAAAAAATGTTGGTTTAATAAGAAAGTTAAGATGTTTTCAATTCACTGCACTTTGAAAATGCAAGCATGTTTTTGCACGTGCAAGCTGTGTGCCTCCATTTGAAAGAAACCTAAGTGCGCAAAAGACGCATATTGGAATGGCCTATTATTACATTATTATTATGGCAGTTGGATCAAGAACATAAAGAGATCTGGCTTTCTTGCACTTATTCTTGTCATTTTTGGAATCTACCGAGAGTGATGAAGCTAAAATAAAAGTCAATATAGCCTATATGCGCCTTGTCATTCTTATCATTGTGGCCGCAGCATGAGCATTTGTTTAAAGCTTCTGTAAAGAAAAAACTATTTGACACTCGACACAATCTCAATAATCTCTTGATTCTTTGTCAACTAACACTATATGTTGTCTTCCTCAACTATACACTGTTTAAGGGCATTCTATATGTTACAATATTGATAGGATCTTTTTTTAAATTTATTTTTTGCCCACAAATGGCTGGTTGCACTGGTGCAACCTAAAAACATTTTTTAATCGCACCATTAAGAAATTAGATCGCACATACGGCCAAATTGGTCGCACTCTAGACCCCTGGACCAATATCATATGTATCTAGATATAGTGTATTTTCTAGTACTGGACAAAGATTAATCGTGATTAATCACACATATAATTATTATAATTATTATGTATATATAAATACATGCATGCATATATCTGAGCAAATGTTGATTTATATTTAGATATAAAATATGTATACAATACAAATTCGAAATAAATTAAAATATTTATGTTACTGTTTTGTGTAGTTTTGTTTTTATGCTTGTATGTGCATCACATGTTTATAATAAATATATGTAATTCACACACATACTGTATAGTATGTCAACTAACTTTTATATTGCTATTAGTTGCACTAGTACTTTTAATGTATTTCCCTTTATTATTCAAACTTCACTAATGCTGTTGTTCACACTTAATATTTATTGATATGTAGGTAGATGAAGAAAAAGCTATGATTTTATGACTTCATATATTTCTCCAGGTATCTGTTGCCATGCACACATGTAATGCTGAGTCAGCGGAGAGCAGTCAGGGAAACAGACCTCTATGGCAAATCAGCTGACAAGTTCCTTTCCCTCATACCTGAATGCTGCCGAATTACTTCAGCACCCTCTGGTGAGCGGGATGAGGAACCTGCCTTTTGGGGCAAGGGTAAGAGTAAGACACTTTTAATTAATATTCTTATGATTTTTGGCATAAAGAGGAATTAATAATTTTCACCTACACGTTTTTTTGGTAACTTTTGTGGTCCAGAATCACAAACGTGTTTTTAGACTGTGCAAAAAAAAAAAAAAAGAAATATATATATATATATATATATATATAAAATTGCTGTTCCTACTTGCAAAACTTTTTTCTGTTTGTTTTTGCTTGCAGTGTTGGGAAGTCCCACCTCAGAGTCACCAGTACACCCCAGACCTAGCACTCCTTCCCGCCTTGCTCTCTTTATTCGTCAGCAAAGCTCAGGAGGCCAAGCCAACCCTTCCTCATCTGGCTCAGAAAATGCTCCCTCTTCTCCTCGTGGTAGTGTTTCCTCCCCTCTATCTCCTGACAGTCCCATGCACCAACTTTCAGACTTTTCAGAAGGAGAAACGGGCTACTTAGAGTACCTGCGTGATGCTCGGAAGGGCATTGAGCTCTGCTCCTGGGGTTGTCGAGACTGGTCAGCCCCTTACGATGGAGAAAACCCCTCCCCAAACTCTGCTCCTCTTCCACCTCCGCCTCCTACGTCCAACCCGTCCCTCAGTATGGTACAAGAGCACTTCTCTGTCATGGATCCAACCCAGCAGAGGGCAGCAGTGGTGGCCGCTGCACGTGCTGAGTGGAGCAGTTCAGATCGAGATAGTGGAGAGTGGGACGTTACCATCAGCAAGAACTGTATTAGTCTCACCCCCCGCAGTAAGAAACGCAGCCTTCTTCCCAGCTCCATACCTCTTCAGTCTTCATCTTCTGCATCGGTCTCCACAGAAATAACCGGTGCTTCGGAAACCGTTTACCAGCACTCGCGTTCGACTCCTCATCCAGCTCTCTACAATGGGATGGGGCAGGTGGAGTTTACCGACAGTGTGGATGAAAGAATGGAGGCCAAGAAAGTGAAGAGGGATTCAGATGTAAATAGTGGAATGGTGGAGACTGGAATGAACGGGTCAATGGGCCCTGTTGACTACAATGATTTCCATGTAGGATCAACGCTTAAATCATCTCAGGTGCAGTTGAAGCCTCATCTGCAACATCATACCTCCGTGCCCTCATCAACCCAAGAGTGTCTACCAACTGAGAGTCATAGATTGTCTCCAGTTCTTGGTTTGACTGAGTCCTCTGCAGCGTCCCGAGGTTCAGAGTCTGTTGAGCGTCTGATTGAGGAGTTGCTGGAGCGGGCGCCCTCAGAACCACTGTCTGGTGACTCGAAGTGTCAGGGAATTAGCATTGAGGCTTTCCACCAGGAGCTGAGGGAGCTGGAGGAACGTGTTAGAGAGAGGAGGGTTTCCTCACGCAGCTCAGAGGAATCCTCTCGGGAGTCCCGGACTGCGCCTCTGCCCAGCCTGACGGATGAAGACTGTCTTCCAGTGGAGACTGAGCAGCGCTCCAGTGAAACCAAGCCTGACAGCTCTACCACTGGGGTATTTAGTCCCGCTCGACCCCTCGGACAACCACTTGCTCAGCCGTACACAGGTTCTTGTTGCAGAACTGTCCAAATTAAAGATTTGAGTGCTTATGTTATTTGTGCAAGTTCAGCAAGAGCTAACCATAAGTCATTGGTTCCACTTCTCCCCTTGTGCAGGTCCATTTATAACAGTCTTGTTCAGTAAACTGGAGAATATGATGCAGAACTCCCTATATGTGAACATTTTGCTGACGGGCGTTGTGTTCCAGCTGGCCTGTTACCCGCAGCCTCTCCTCCGCTCTTTTCTCCTCAACGCCAACATGGTGTTTCAGCCCAGCGTCAAATCACTCATTCAGGTAATGCATTTTGAAGAAATAGGATGGATTTGATTAGTGCGAGTGCTTGATATGACATATGCAAAATTTGAATCTGTTGCATTGTTTGTTTTTTTTACTTATTTTTATTAGAGAATACAACATTGCAAGGAGTAAATTAGTGTAACAAGTTTTTTTTTTTTTTTTTTTTTGCATGTTAAACCATCAACTTCTAGCTACCAAGATGGTTGTAAATACATGTACAGAACAAAAAAACATCCTTACAACATATAAGAGAGAAAAAAGAATGATAAAACATTAATAAAACAAAAATAATAATTATTTAAAAAATATTTTAAAGCATAAAGTGGAGAAAGGACGAAAAAAGTGGTCTTGTTTATAGATACTTCACGGAGTTCTGTATGGCTCATTATTGAAGAATTAAAGACATGACAGGTGACCATCCCTTTAGCAAAACTGTTTTAGAAGTCGTAATGCATATGTTATTTGTTCCATTTGATACAGTTCCCTAACTCTTTGAATCCAAGCATCATTTGATGGAGGTTCAGAATTTTGCCATCTGCATGTATTGCACTTAAAAGGTCTAGTTCTAGAACTAGAACTTTCTGAAAAATCTAGTTGTAACCTTCCATTTGAATTCCCTCCAGATATTTGAATTGGTCAGAAAATGTAACTCACTGCAAACTTCCTCCCAAGTTTACAGAGAAATTGTTGTACTCATTTCAGTCTCCAATTTCTCATTTATTTGTAAGGTGTTATGTGTAGTCTTGGAGAAGAATATTAAGTAATCTTTAGGAATTATTTTACTGGTCTCATGTCCAGTTTGTATATCTTTTTGAAACTGTTCTATTGTGGAAGGGTTTTTAATTCTTTCTAAATCTTTATTGTTGTGAGGAAATGTCAGAGTTGTAAGTATCTGAAAAATTCAGATTTTGGGAGCGAAAAACTCATTTCCCAATTGTTCAATTGATTTAAGTGCATCATTATGGAACATGTCTCTGTGAGGTTCATCGTCATCAAAGCAGATGACCTGATGTTTTGCGCTTTTACTGTTCATTATTGTGCACAAGAATGAGCAGTAGCTGCTTCATTTCAGACGTCATTCAGGGATTTAATTGTAGACCTACCTAGGTGATTGTGTATACAATATAATGATATTGTATAGTTCTATTATATGCACGTATGACGAAGTCGCTGACAATATGGAAGATTATGAAATCGTTTTGAATGCGTGCACGGCTGTGCATTTTTCCCGCTCTCACATTTGCATCATGACCACGTGCGCTCTATGTACATTATAAGTAGGACACACATTTGTTATTATCCTCTGCAAGTCATCTGTCCTGATGTCTTCATTTATTAATTACTTCAGCCTAGCAATTGAAATTTAATACCTGAAAGTTTCATAAGTTTAGATGATATTTCAAATGTATAAAAATATATTTTTTAATTAATTAAAACTATTCAGCAGCGACTTATCTGAATGAAAGTGATAAACTCTTATTAGCGATGTATGATATTTTTTTCAGGGTGGAATGTTAACGTATGTTAAGCTACTCAATTTAACTGGACTTAATATTTTCACAGTTCAAATTGTTGACTGACTAGTTGTTTATTTATCACGTGGAGTAAAAAGTCGACTAAATTACAGGAAAAATTTTAATTCTGTGTACACAAGAGCACTAAAACGAGGTAGTGGTGCCATCTATCTCGTCTTCTTTTTTTGTCCTCAGTTGATCACATGCCTTTATACTGTATATAATCTTAAACTATTAAAACCATGCATAATTTAAATGAATCTGTTTAATGTTCTAAGTGTTAAGTTTGAGTGAATAATTTTAAAACTTACATCCACAAACACTAATTCTTAGCATCGAAAGTACTGTTGAGGATGTTGATTTTATTTTGCTGCTTTTCCCTCCTCCTTAGGTGCTGGGAACAGTAAAAAATCGCATTGAGGTTTTTGCAGCAGCACATGAAGATTTCCCTGCGATGTTGAGAAAGGCTCGACGCTTTCTGGTTGCGAGGGGAAAGTTAGACTGGTCTGACTCAGCTATGGGAGTCCCCAGCCTCCGCCGATCAGACTCATTAAGTAGGTGAAACAAAGTGAACAAAACTGCTGTCAGAAAACCAGAGATCATCGTTTCTTGTGCTTGCTTGTCAGTTGATTACTAAATGTTTTGTTACGTTTGCTTTTGTAAATGATAACATGCAGTCAGTTTGTCATAAAAAAAGATATAATTTTTTTTTTATAATATAAAATTGACCCAAAATGAGTCTTTGACTTATATTTTGATTAAGACACGTCTTGAGTATTTATTATGTATGATTATACAGTATCATTTTAACATAAGATCCCATTAGATAATGTGAGTTATTGTATTTACAAACTTGTACAGCATTTATTAATCATAGCATAGTTTTTATTAATGGATTATTACAATACAAAGTTGTGTTTTTTTGCATTAGTTAATTCACTGGGAGTTAACATGAACAACAGTGAACATCTTTATTGTATATATGTACATTTATTAAGCAATGTTAACAAAGATTAATACATTTACAAATGAATTAATCAATTGTATATGCTAGTAAATGCATTAAAGGGCATGATGAAAATCATCTTTTTTTTTGGACAACTGTGTAGGTATAGTGCATCTACAGTCATCTTGAGTGATATAAAGACAATGATCTCTTTTTTTTTAATTTCCTGATTTTAAAATAGGATCCATATCCCTCCCATTTTGATGCTCACCACAAAGTGACGTAGGAGTCCAGTTTTCCCGCCCACCAACCTCTGTGTTTGTGTAAACTTTATAACGACATTATAAATCCACAACAAATACATCAAATAATCATTGGGACAAGTTACTGTATTTCTCACAAATGTAACGTGAGATCTGCTTCCTTCATTTCTGCCACTGTGCGGTTTATCTGACGCAGCTGGGGCAAAGATTGAGGGCGTACTCCCAATATGTACAGTTTCTTTGAACCGGGCCAAAGCACGCTTGTCCCCTCTCCCATCTCCCCCACGGCCCACTCTCACATTACATTTGGGCCTGGGCGCGCTTACATCATCGATGCTGCGCAGTTCAGTGTTCAGGAGAGAAGTTCTCTGGCTCAGCACAGTGAAGATTTCTCTAGTTATATTGTTTTAGTAGTTTGGGATGCAGTGACACACAGTCAAATATTTCGCCGAACAGATCTGCCACTTTTGATGCTTATAAACAGTCATAAAGTCCTTGTGCTGCAGGAATTAGGAAGTTTGCTGAAGGCACAGCTGTGGTGCTGTGAGGAGTTTGTGTCTTTAATAAACTACGACAGTTTGCGTTCATTGAACGGTAAGAATGATTAATAAATCCATATGAAACAGTCCCTTAAAAGTCACGTCTCGCTTTCAGTTTCGGCTTAGGCTCGTTTTGCACTCACACACAAGTGTACCGCGCCAAAGCCCAAGTGAACTGTGCCTGAGCCCGATTCAGCACACTCACACTTCTCAAACGGGAAACGGGCCTGGGCATGGTTCGGATAGCATAGTGTGAGTAGGCCCTGAGGCACACTCTGACAGGCACTTGGGAACGGTGGGCGGGGAGAACTAGCATTAAAGGCACAGACAACAGAAACGGCTACTTTGTGTTCAGAGCAAAAAATTCCAATATTCTGAAAGCTACATAAATAATCTAATGGATGTTTTGAGAAGAAACTTTACATGCACATTCTGGAGACACATAAGACTTCTCTTAAATCTTGAAAAAGGGGTAAAATAGGTGCCCTTTACCTAACATCAACTAATGGACCAAAATTTTAAAGTGTTACCAAATATACTTAGTTAATTTTATTTGTCTTATTTTTGTTTTGTATGTGTAATTATTTTTTTTTCAATTAAATATTTCTAAATTATGTTTAGTGCCTGTTTAATTTCACTTACCCTTCAGTTCATTTTGAGATGCTTTGTGGAGGAATGAGAAGGCATAGGCCATCTTAACTTTGTTTTTCATTTCTTCTCTCCGTCCCCCAGTTAAAAGCCGCAAGCCATCTCTGGGTGATCTTATTCTGAGGCACACCAACAGTCCTACGAGAGCTCGCCATGCAGCTCAGCTAGCTTTGGCCCACGTGAGGGATGGAGGACAGTCTCTGCACAGTGCGTTGTTTCGGGGCAGCGCAGCCAGTGGAGCTTCAGGCCTGGAGAAGCAGGCAGAGGCACTAAGGGTGAAAAACGCAGTCTACTGTGCTGTCATTTTCTCTGAGTTTCTCAAAGAGCTAGCAGCTCTAGCACAGGAGCACGCCGTAGCTCTACCTTTCCCACCTAGTCAAGGCACAGAGGAATAACAACATGGCCAAAAGTTTCGTTTAAACTTTATCCACTGTTCCTGGCACAGAGCTGTAGACGACAATATCCCTGAGATTTCTTTCTTTTTAGGGATTTGAGGCACTCAAAGAGACAGGAAAAAAATCAATTGCTCCGAAAGGTGAAGAGAGCTCATCTCTTGTTAATAGTCTCATGTTCATAATGTAATTTTTTTTTTATTGTACAGAACCATTTATTCATTAAGCTTTAGGAAATTGTGCATATAAATCTTGTATATAGTCTATATAAAATATCTATGTGTATAACGACTTTTGTACACTCAGAGAGACTTGCATCCTTTAAGCTGGAGGAATTTGGCCGTAAACTTGCACTCCCTGTGTTTCTCTGTCACTTCAGAGACTAGCTAAAGTAGATTCACTACACATGGTTCTTTTAAACTTTTACGGGTGCGAAAGTGCCATTTACATTTTTAGCAACGGTTATTTTGTCTTTTATAGAAAATTAGGTCTGTAGGAATATATCACAAATAATCATCTGACCTTTTTTAAAGGACAAGATGTCAGATACTGTTTACCAATCCCATGCTGGGCAGTAAATCCCAAGCATCGCAGCAGGGTTTGCCCTGTTATGAGACACCTCTGAAAAATTAACACAATATATGTCAAAATACCCAACAAGTTCTGCCAATTTGTAGATTGCATCTATTAACCCAACAGTTAGTCCATAAAGAGAGGAGAGGGTTCATTTCTCTTACCATCATCCCAATGGAAGCCTGACAAATTTAGCAAGGAAAGACTTTTAGTTTTTATTCACTTGTTGTGTTGCAGCAGTGAGGTTTAGGGAAATGCGAATGGTACATTCACTCAGCATGATATTACATATCATCTTCATTTTCTGCAAAGGCACTGATTTTAATTATTATTTTGTTCTGCACGCAAAGATCTCCTCCTGTACTGAATGTTGGCATCCCTTTTGGCGTCTAACTACTGTAGGTGCTAACTAGGCGTCTTAAATTTTTGACTGGGATGAGCAAAGGAAGCTTGTTTAATAATTACCTGTCCCTTTAAGGAGTGAGTGAAGTTTTGTGAATCATAAGCCATCTTAGTGTTGAAGCAAAGCGTTTTATTTAGTTAATTTCTGTATTTTGCTAGTGTTATGGAGTTTAAGTGAAATCATCCATAATGATTGATTATTTTTTATTTTTAGTTGTGCATTGCCAAAATACTTTAGACACTTTAATTTTTGGAATGAAAGCTAATGACAAGCATGTGCATTTTGAGTGTTTTTAATTAAGCAGGTTTTATTATTATTTTTCCAGTATTGATTTTACCCCTTGTTCCAAATGTGTCTTTTATATATATATATATATATATATATATATATATATATATATATATATATATATATATATATATATATATATATATATATATATATATATATATATATATATATATATATAAAAGCTGATATAATCCATCCAGGAGCTCTTTTATCATGCACAGGCCTTATGTGCATTACCTCAGATACTTAAAGGGATTGTTTAAAAATGAAAAATTGCTTTGAATTTACTCACCAACAAGGCCAACAATGTTGGTGACTTTTTTTAAGGGAAACATAAAAAAAGGTTTTTAGCTAAACCTGTGATGCTTGTTGATTTATTTTATGTTTGTTTAGTGTCAAAAATATAGTTAAAAACTAAATGAATACATCTATCTCCTGATAATGCATTGAAGTCTTATGGAACATAATAATAGTTTGTGTAGTAATAATAATGTTACGTTTCACTTCATAATACATCAATGTATTGTCAGGAGCAGCAGGTATTCATTTTGGCGTCGGCAGCCATTGACTTGCATTTTATAAATCACCAAAGACCACATTTTCAGCTAAAAATCTTCATTAATGTAAGAAAATCAATCAGCTTACATCTATGATGGCTAGGAGTCGAGCAAATCAACAGCAAATTTTCAATGTTGGGCAAACTATCCACTTATTTCATGCCATTTTTAATAATCCTGTCCAATCAAATATCATTTAAGGAATTATTTTGATATTTAAAAGCAGACAATGTATTGAAAGTCAGTTAAACATGATTTTTCTAGCTGCTGAATTGTCAATCCATCCATTTCCTCTCTTATCCAACCGTCCACAGACCATACTGTATGTGGGAAATTTAACGTGATGGTTGTCTTTTTTTATTTTGATTAAGTTGATTTCTGGAATGTTTGGCATGCAAATTGAATATTTAGGATAATGGTTGACCATGAAAACATGCTCTAATATCTGTGTGGGTGAGAAAAATGAACATGGAAGGATAAAGGGCAAGAGGTCGAATGATGTAACGGTACATATTTGTTAGTGTTCAGTCATCTCTATGGAGACAGCAGTTAATACAGTTTCTAAGTTAGAAATCAAATAGACCAATAGAGTTTATGTGTGTATTAGATACCAATGCACATCAAACAGCCATCGTTTCCAGGATGTAATTATATGCCTGAAGTGGTGCAGAAAGCATGTTTTTCTTTTTGTACATGTTTAGTATGATTTTGAGAAATCAGGAGCTCATTGATTATGTATGCTTGCTATTGGAAAGTGTTGATTTAATCAGTTTGCATTGCACAGTTGTTTTATCTGTAATTGTTGTCTCAATTTCCCCCTCAACACTGTTCATTTATACGAATGAAATGTTGACAAGGACTTTTTGTGGCTTGTTATCTATGCAAACTGGTTTCTGAGTAAGCAAAGATGGTTCACATTTTGGGGACAAACACAAAGTAAATTTACAATCCGGAAGCCCACTTCAATAATTGACTGGTTCCTTTTTCAATAATCTACCAGACTGTGTGGTCACTCATGCAAAACTACGAATGTTATCAAAATATTTTTCTATATTTAAAATGGAGTGGAACCAAATCAATGATGAAATCCTTTAATGACAAACACTCACTGAAAGGGAATGTTTTTATTAATTTATAAATGTTTTACCTGGCAATACTTGTGGCTTTTTGGTGTTTATTTCTGGGGAAATCCTCTGATTGTGTAAGATTTTGGTTGATTGCAAATACATTAGACATAATGATCAAATAATGTATATGAATTATGATCACATCACCCAAATAAACACCTACAGTAAAACTTTCTCTAATCTTCTGCTTGGACTTATAAAGACTTAAGAAGAATATTTGTTTTTTTTATAAATTTGGCCTTTAAAAATAAGAGACTAATTATTTCAAACAGTTGCTGTACAGACTGGTTTTAGGCTACAGAAAAAAAATAGATGAAACCTTTAATGTCGTTTTAAGATATCATTGACCCAGTTTAAGCCTCTATGCTTAATTCTAGGATTCTGTTTCTTTCCAATTTCTATTTTCTCTTCCTCAATTTTTGATAGAAGTCTTATTCCTCTTCTCTGGAGAAAGACTCAGAGACAGGAATGCTGCGATACTGATGAAACTCCTCATGTCTGTGTCAAGTTGCCTTTTTAAGTGGTCTTATTTTTCGTATATTACCCATTTATAACAAACAACAAAATTTATAAATGTATTATATTTACAAAAATATTACAAATTTTTGTATATTTAACTGTTGATTCTTTAAAAATACATTATATATCTAAGTTCAGAGTCAGAATAATCTGATGTTCATCAACACTTTTGATCATAGGACAGTTTTTGAACAAAATATTAGAAATGTATAACGATTATTGAAGGATCATTCACTAAAGACTGTACAGGGCATATTAAGTGGAGATCGGTATTGGAGAACAATTTATAAATGCTTGATTTATTTTAGAAATTGTTCAAAATTAAAATTAAATTATTTTAATTTAATTTTAAAATTAAAATTTTAAGTTAAATTATGCTCAACCCAGGCTCGTTCTGATTACGAACCCCTATATACATTTCTGGAGAGAGCAAAAGAAGTCCCAGGAGCTACTTTTTTTTTTTGCAGTCTTTGTTTTCGCAAATCTACCAGAGGCCACTCTGTACGCTTCTTAAGATCTCAAATTTCTCTCACGAGTGCCATTTGCACCTGCTGTTCTCGCGTAAATCCACTAGAGGCTGCTGTTGACTTACTGATTTACTGACTGACCAACTGATCAGTCCCCCAAACCTCCTTTTCTAAACCCAACCAATAGTGTTTTCAAAAGCACAGATTGACCTGCACACCCCTTCCTTAAACCCGATCAACAGATTTAAAAGGCAATCTAGATAAAGAAAAGCCCTGATTCCCCCCCCCCCATTTTCAAATTTGACCACATTCTGACTCTGTTAATTACTTGTTTATTTAATTTTTTAGCTTTTATTTTGGCTGTCCTACTTTCTGGAACCATTCTTCACCGGACTCGAACCCTGTTATTGCAGTCAACTCAGCTCATGTGTCTCAAGTACGCTGACATAAATGGTAAGCTACCGAACAAACTGGCAACAGCAAAAAAACTGTTAAGGGTCAAGCGGGCAGCTGGTAAGCGAGAAAAGGAGCGGTGTCATACTACATATAGTTTGATTTAAAGATGAAATGCAGTCATATGTGGCTCTGGGTACATAATTCGCGATCTCCAGAAATGTATATAGGGCTAGGTTTTCAGAATGAGCTTATGTTAATTATGCTAGTAAAAGAATGTTTTATAAAACGACTAAAGCACATCTGCGTCCACAAGACATCAGAAGTCTGCTGTGAAATTGATCTGATTTTTTTTTTTCAGTTTCT
This sequence comes from Danio rerio, assembly GCF_052040795.2. Classification (NCBI taxonomy): domain Eukaryota; kingdom Metazoa; phylum Chordata; class Actinopteri; order Cypriniformes; family Danionidae; genus Danio; species Danio rerio. Next base: position 34,760,948 of record NC_141029.1, on the reverse strand, counting down.
TAATCAGTTTACTGACAGTCAGTTTCTAAGCCACAATATTGTTGTAAAGCAGGGGTCACCAAACTTGTTGCGAATCTTAGCTCCAACCTTAATCAAGCACGCCTGAACAGCTAATCAAGGTCTTACTATGCATACTTGGAACATCCAGGCAGGTGTGTTGAAGCAAGTTGGAGCTAAACCCTGCAGGGACACCGGCCCTCCAGGACAGAGATTGGTGACCCCTGTTGTAAAGGATTATTCAGAGATCTTCAATCAGGTTTACATCAGGACTTTGGGCACTTTTAACATTTTCTGCTTCAATGAACTGCATTTCCCATTTTGCTGTGTGACAAGGGTCATTGTCCTGCATGAAAAGTGTTGTCTGATTGTGCTGAACACAAAGTTCTGAATATTGCCTAACATTTGCATTCATGTAGCTTATAAGATAACTCCTGCTACACATTTCGTCTCCACTTTTCACTAAATTCAGGACACTTGGGTTTACCTGGTGTAACAACCATGTTTCCCATTCCAACATTAAACTTTGAACAGTAGTGTAAATAAACTTTGTGTTGTAGGTCCATGTACTCCACATACTACATTCATCTGCACATGGTGAGGAAAGAAGGCGAACTCAATCAGATCTAATAAAAAGCTAACCGTGGCTGTGACTGAAGTTATACAATAATAATTATCACCATAGCTTAAACAAATTAGTTTTTCCCTTAAAGATGTTGTAAACCGACCTTGATCTGAATTGAATCATTTTAATCGTTGTGCCTTTACAAATTCCACTCTCACACAAATTCAGTTTCACGAATCAATAAGCATGCATTCTTGAAGTCACCATTTATATAAACACTCCAGTGTGATGCTTTACATTTTATTTAATGTATTCGCTGCTCATCAAAGATGTGCATTTTGCCTTTTCAGATGTTTTGTAATTTAGCTAATTTATTCATAAATGTTAACTCATAACACATTCAATACATAAGTTGGCCATTGGACATGACTCTTCTGTAGCATTCTCAGCTGTAGAGACTATCTCATGATAGTCCCATTATTCAAGTGTTCATTAATGCAGTATTCTGACCTTAGATCTTCCTGTGGTGCCTATGTATGCACATGAAACGATTTCATATCAATATCTCTCTTAGATCAGTTCTATTCTAGACTTTGACAGTCTCTGGGCTGCATACATCACATGTCTTGATTAGTTAAATGCATGAAGAGTACACTTTGATTTATCTACAGCCGGTGCTCGCTCCTCAAACTCCCACATGATTGCCATTGCGTTGATTAGAGGTGACTCATGAAGTTGGTTATCCAATAGCTAAAATGATAATGTCAGATCTGTCTGTTCGTAGTCTGAAATTATCAGGTGAGATTTGTTTTTGAGATCTGACAGCATTTGCAATATGTTGTTAGTTAAAAGCTACAAAAAATGTGCAGAAAGTTGCATTATTAGAAAATAATGCACAACCGAGAGTGTCAAATACACTCACCGGCCATTTTATTAGGTACAACTGCTTGTTAACAAATTTCTAATCAACCAATCACGACAGCAACTCAAGGCATTTAGTTATGTAGACATGGTCAAGATGATCTGCTGCAGTTCAATCTGAGCATCAGAATGGGGAAGAAAGGTGACTTAAGTGACTTTGAATGTGGCATGGTTGTTAGTGACAGACGGGCTGGTCTGAGTATTTCAGAAACTGCTGATCTACTGGGATTTTCACACACATCCAACTCTAGGGTTTATAGAGAATGGTCCGAAAAAGAGAAAATATCCAGTGAGCGGCGGTTCTGTGGGCACAAATGTCTTGTTGATGCCAGAGGTCAGAGGAGAATGGCTAGACTAGTTCCAGCAGATAGAAAGGCAACAGTAATTCAAATAACCACTCGTTACAACTGAGGCATGCAGAAGGGCATCTCTGAACACACAGTACATCCAACCTTGATGCAGATGGGCTACAGCAGCAGAGGACCACACCGGGTGCCACTCCTGTCAGCTAAGAACAAGAATCTGAGGCTCCAATTCACACAGGCTCACCAAAAGTGGACAATAGAAGACTGGAAAAATGTTGCCTGGTCTGATAAATCTTGATTATTGCTGTGACATTCGGATGGTAGGGTCAGAATTTGACGTAAACAACACGAAAAAACATGGATCCAAGCTGCCTTGTATTAATTGTTCATGGTATGGGGGGTATTCTTGGTAAACTTTTGGGCCTATTAGTACCAATTAAGCATTGTGTCAATGCCACAGCCTACCTGAGTGTTGTTGCTGACCATGTTCATCAGTGTACCCTTCTGATGGCTACTTCCAACAAGATAACGTGTAATGTCATAAAGTGCAAAGGTGTACTTAATGAAGTGGCGGGTGAGCATTTTAGTGATTGGCATATTTATTCTGCTTATACCATGGTCCAAGTACGTCTGGACATTCGCAAATCAGCATGTTTTTATTTATTTATTTATTTATTATTTTATTATTATTATTATTTTTGATGGTACATTAATAGTAACAAAAAAAATACATTTCTGTTAAAGACGTTACAACATTGTTGATGGCTTTTGTAGGTGTAGATGTTAATAAAACGCAATTTAATGCATAACTTAAGCAAAAATAAAACTCGTTTTTTCCGCAGTACTCATCAGCCAATCAAGTATTCAATAAAACTAATATTTTAACGCAGGTCGTGACTATTTTAATTGCCATACAAAGGTCTTAAAATGCATCTTAATTTATACAATTTCAAACACCAAGGTTACTGGTAGTTAATTCAATTAGTGCGGTACTGTTTCCTAGCAACATGGGACAACTAGCAAGAGCTAAAGAAAAAAACAGAAGAACTTGTGCTGGAAAGAAAGGAGGGCAGTGACAGAGGAGCAGGTGACAGACACTCAGGTAAGACCTTCAACTTTTATTCAGTTTTTATAAGTTTAGACCAGTTATTTTTGTCTGGTGTGATTGATTTTGTGTTGAATAGTGTTTTGAAATACTCGATACTCGTGTTTCAGTGACCAATGACACGGTAAATTGTGTTAAAAACAATAATAAAACTACTGAACATAGTTTTAATGACTTTTAAAGCGGTCGATGTGTAGAATTCTGAATTGTGTTTTTCATAATTCGTAGTTGTGAATTCTTCATATTGTCTGTTTCGTATAGCGTTAGTGGTTTGTTTAGAAGAGTTTAATTCTGAGTTGAATGATTTACCTAAAAAATACTATTAAAATTGATAAAGGTTAATTGTAAACTAAAAATGTTTACTTGCTTTTATTCACTGTCCCTGTGCAAAGTCTATACACCGTTTATCATCATCAATCCCTCATAGATAATGTAAGAAGTAATGTGAGAGGAGAGCTTCAGAAAAGACACAGGAGAACACTGAAGCACATGCAGCATATCAAATAACTCTGCCTGCGTTGTTACCTTTATGTAAATGACTGTTCACATTTGTAATGCAATGGTTTAATGTTAACTTTCCAAAAAAGTAGAATAAAGACATACTTAGACTCATTAGCATTACTTTTTCAAGATTAATAAAACACTAAAATTCATTTTAATAGAATCATTTCTTTAAACACTTCAGCTTTGGTTTGTCAGATTTTAAGCCAACAAAACTATCCAGAGAGAAATTTGCTGATTTGGCAAATGGAGGAACAGTGAACAGTCCCATATGTCATTATTTCAAATATTCTCCTGTCTGGCATTTCCTGCTGACGTCTGCAATTCTCCGTTATTTTATTCAATTACCTCTCCAACAGATATAATTTGGCCTAATCGCACAAAATAACATTACACAGAGTACATGCGAAGAGTAAGAACAATAAAATATTACTTTAATACTCAAGGGTACATTTTTGTTGAAAAGATGTCTTAAGTTTCACACTGTGCTGATCTCTGGGTAAATAATTGTTTCACATGTTATACTGTAAAAAAATTTAGAGACCAGTTTTAAACCATGGCAGGGGCGCCGTTAGGGGGGGATTTTAGAGTTAGGACGATTCTAAGGGCCCACACAGTTTTGGAGCCCGCAGCAGAGATAGTAGTAGGGGCCCAAACGAGCCAACCCCTTTTCTTAATTTGCTGATGTTTTTGTAATTGCACGTGTTTTCTCTAATTGCAGCACATTAAGCTCTCTCGGTCACCATACAAGGGTTCTATGTCTGGTACATAATGAAAGCCAACAGACAAACTTTCTGGCAATATTGATATTTCCAGAACATTCTAGTAAACAATAAAAGGCTTTATAGTATTTGACCCTTATAGTATTTTGACCTCTATAGTATTTTTTGTTCTTACAATCAGGGGTAGGCTTAAAGGAATTAAAGGGATCCCGACCAATGCCAAGAAGGCTATTAATCATATAGCTCTTTTATACATTTTCTATCAAATGTTGTAAAATCTCTCTATAACCTTTAATATTGTAATGTTATTACTTCTTTTCAAAACTGGGGTCCCCATGAATAATGGAACATTCTTTTTCATAATGAAAATGCAACTATATCAAAATCTAACCACAAAAATAATAACTGTACATGTTTGTAAGCTTGTTTTTTATTTGTGAATTTATGTTTTCATTTTAAATTAAGAAGATACATTTATAATAAAAAAGTTATAAAAAAAATAAAAATATAACTTTTATTGTGCAGTTTATTTACAAAAACAAAACAACACCAAAAGAAATCAACAGAGAAAAAAAATCTCTAGAGAAAGATAAGGTTTTGAGTTTCAATGCTCAGGCCCCATACCTGGAATTGCTATAATGGATGCCAACAGCAGCTTTTTCCAGCATTTCTTTAAAAAAATCTTGTTTTGTGTTCAACAGAGGAAAAAAAAAATCATAACTAGTATAAAACCACTAAAAGGAAATACATTTTTGTGTGAACTATTCCCATTCATCTCATGTAACACTGTGCATAAGCCCAGGTTATCTTTATTCCAAACTTTAGGCCAGAGTAAAAAAAAAAGGCCTTACATTTGTACATTAGAGTTATTATTTTTTAGCATTGCTTTTGCTGAATTACGAGTAGCCCAAAATTGTAGTACCAAACCTAAAACGAAAAACTACAGCTAAAAAGTTGCCTGGGGTTTAGAATAACCAATATCTAGTGTTATGAGCAACTTACATTTATCATTCATCTTAAGCACACACTGCTATCATACAATATATTCATAGCATGAATATTCAAGTCCTCTGTTAATAACCTAATTTGCTTTACTTGCAGTACCTCTGCCTCCCACCACACATGCACACTTTGGACTCGACTGCTTTAAACCATATCATGAATTAGGTATTTGAGCATTGTGCTGATGTGTAGCCTGATGTCACGCTGGGCCTGAAGGGGCCTGAAGAGCTGAGAAAGAAGGCTGCAGAGGGAAAATACAAGTGAGCAAAGGAGAGCAAGTGCACTTCTCAGGTTTTATGATGACATTTTTTTTTCTTTATAGTCTATCTTTTGCCTCCCACATATATGCTGTCCTCCTTCGTTCGCTGTCTGCCTCCCTGAATTTGAAATGCTAATAATCTTCTCAGCACTAGAAATATTCTGACTCTCTTTCTTCTATCTGTCTCTCCTTCTCCTCCGCTCAGATTTGTCTGTCTGCCACACTTTCTCTGTGCGCTCCACAGTAGTCTCTCTAGTCATTCCTCGGTTCCCTCGATCCCTGAGATCTGTCAGACTTTCTCAGCTTTCCATCTGTCAGTCAGAGTTAAAGTTTTATCACCTGCATCTTTCAATACTTTCTTTGCAACTGTTAAATACTAATAGACAAGGTATTAAAAGATAACTAATAATACTACTGCTCATAATAAGTATCATACTAGTATTATACTAATCAAAACCTTTCATAAAAGGCTGCTACATCTGTAATATAAGGCATTAAGAAAAGACATAACATGCAATGTGAACTGACAGTCAGAGAACACAAACAAACTGAACATCAGAATTGTTCTCTGGTCTTGTTTCACTGTTTGCCTTCTCAAGTGTGCTCAGCAACTGTTCCGCAAGACACAAAACCATATCAAATTCCAGACGTAAGCTGTTTAAGGTCTCCTACTTTCAGTTAGTACAACAGCCTGCAACAGTGAGTTGAGTGTTGAGTTTTCTCCAAGAAACATCTTAACTATCACTGTAAAAAAGGTAAGATAAAACACTAACAAAACTGCTTTGTTATGGTAGTTTAAATGTTTTAACCTTTTGAATCCAGAGCTTCAAAAATATGACATTTTTTAATGTTGTAACAGTCATAAATTTGATTGCATAAAACAATTTAGTAACTGTACCAGAATGAATTTGTAGGTGTCTTTGAACTATTTCAGAAAATTCGTTCCTGCTCTAGTGTCGCCTTAAGTACTTCTATAAAAATGTATTTCATGTTGTAATTTATGATAAGTTGTGCTAACCACAGTATAATTATTACATTTAAATGTATATTACTATAAAAGAATTGTTGCCTTATTTTTAGATATCATTATGTAGTCATGGCTGCTGTTGTCATGACTGTGGTTGCTATAGGTTGCAGAAGAGCAACATTGTTTTTTTTGATTTCTACATATCTGTTATAAGGGAATTGACTTTATTTTGTACTAAAGTGTCTGCATTTTATTTATTGGAACTCATATATGACGAAAATACTTCATACTTGAATAAATAAGTAGTAGTCATTTTAGTAGTAGTAGTTGTAGCAACATGCTGAAAAGCTAAACTTTTTTTGAGACCTGTTTTCTTCTACATTGATCTACATTGTATAAAGTGCTTTAGAAATCAAAGTGTCTTGACGGTAACATTAATAAAGAGTGTGCAAAATGTAAGATTAAAACTTTTGCCTGATAGGGAATTTAGTGATGAATTACCTCACATTGTTTTGTGCTTAAGCGTTGCTGTATATTATTTTATCCGACAGAAGAAAGTGAATTTATGTGATTTAATGCAACAACACTGATGGTCTTCCTCTTTTTTCTGTACCTTCCATAACAGGTCCAAAATAGGCCTTGTTACAAGTGACTGCAAAAATCCTTTACATGCTGTCTGCAAAGATGTCTAGTGGATCTCAAATGAGCAACAAGACATCCCCTAATACATCTCCACAGCCCCCTCTAAGTCCAACAGCACAGTCGGACGCAGAGGGTCATGAAGACTCAAAACCTGCTTCTGCAGCCTCTTCGTTTCCTTTACCATGTTGGGCTACTCAGGCCCTATGCGATTTGGCTAAATGTGAAACAGACCTCAGGCGACTGCGGGAGCAACAAGTCACTGAAGCGCAAACAGTAAGTCGAGGTGTGGACCGTGCACTAATTGGAATACAAAGGGAAGAGCGCCGTCTACTGGAAAGGGTAGAACAGGATCATCGTGACCTACAGCTTAGACTGGAACAAGTGCAGAGGGAAAATGGAGCAGCCATAAGGGTTGTGCAAAGATTGGTGGACCAGCGATTATATAAAGTCATCAAACTTCGAGAACTAATAAAGAAAAGTGGTGCTGATGGTAGTAAAGATCGAGAGTGGGATCTCAAGCGAGACCAGCTTCTTAAAGGTGTTGCAGAGCTGGTCCAGCCTTGGGAATTATCACTTACACTCAAACGTGTATCTTTCAAACCAAGTGCCCAGCCAAATGCTATAACCTTTGGTGAGGTCAACGTGCAGGACCATAATGTTCCAGTTGGAGGCTGTGGGCAACTGGGTCACATGTGTTCCCTCCATGCCGCCGAAGCACGCAGTGGGGGTCATGTTGTTGGAGAGGGCAAGAGCACGACTGATGGAACAAGCCCTTGTCAGAGCCCAGTCCCATCTCCAGGGCCTAATCCAAGGCACTCATCAACTAACAGTGGGAACTTGAGGGTTGTCAGGAAGCTCCGTTTGTCAGCCCGAAGTGACGAAGAATCAGGAGAAGAGGTAAAACATCAGTCCCCACAACTATTTCGCAGGTCCCCTAATCAAGTCCCATGTGAACGTGATTCATCGCAGGAGGATGAGTGTGAATCGCCTTTATCTGAATGCAAAGGAGATGAGCTCTTTTTGGCGGTACCATCACTTAGTCATGGTGAGTCAGAGAGTGAAGATTATGCTCAGAGACAAAATGGACCAATCACACAGTTTGCTTCGCAAAGAGCAAGAAGGCAAAGAGAATTCTCTCCATCTCCAGAACAAGGTCCTCAAGAACAAGATGGCTGGTTCTTGCATCAGTTTGATCATAAAAGTCCGACCAGGAGGACTTCAGGAAAAACATCACGGTATGGCACATCACCACAGAGCCCCAGAGAGATCAACTCTAGTCAAGGCAGCAATAACAACTTCTTTCGTGGTAGGTCTTCCTCCCAATTAAGTGCATCTTCAGATGATCACCCACAAAACCGTGCATCATCCCCTACTGACAGTGTAGATTCTGGGTACACTTTTATTGTCAGCTCCCCCAGAGATTTCACCAATTCCCTGCGTCCTACTGCTCGCCTTTCCAGATCAGCTGCTGATCTTTCCTATTGTAACAGACCTTTAAGTGAGACCAGAAGGCAGCAGTCAAGCATGTGGTCTGTTACCAAGAGTCATATGTCCTCACACTTGAGCTCCAGTTCTCAAAAATGTGAGGCATCACGCACAAAATCCTGTCCCAGTCATGGCAATTTCTCTCAAAAGAATACCCAACACCATGCTCCTGGTTCCAGTAGAGTGTCTCGTTCACTTTCAATGTCTGTTATTGACAATTCATCTCAGAAAAGACAGAACCACCTTTCACCAGGACGACAGACTTCTCTAAATGAAAATAGACTGCGGGGAGAGAGGAGCGAACCAGCCCTCTTAGAGTTAGAAGAGGATGCAAAATCAATGCCATCAGAAGAAGTGCATCTAGTTCGGCAGTTTGGTAGGCAAGGCTCAGGGCGTGCTGGTCTCGCACTGCCCAGTGGTGTCCATGCTACACCCCAAGGCCAACTTTTCATTGTGGACTGTGGGAATGCTCGAGTCCAAGTAACTGATCCACAAGGTAACGTCCTACAACAAGTGACTTCTGCAAGTAATGACTCCTTAAGACATTGCCGAAATTACTTTGATGTGGCCGTTAATGCCAAGGGTCTAATTGCTTTGAGCTGTGCAGCCGAGAGGGCTCTCCTGATCCTTAGTCGGCATGGGCGTCTCCTCCAAACATTTGGAGGGGGGCCCTACATTGCAGGAGTCCCTCGCGATGAGTTGGAAGCTCCAAGAGGAGTGACAGTCAACCAAAGAGATGAATTCTTAGTTGCAGATATACGAAAGGGTACTCTTACTGCATTGAAGCTTGAACCGAAAACGGGCTCCAGATTGGAACGCACTGTGGTGACTGGTTTCCACAGGCCTTATCTGGTAGCAGCATGCCTTCTCTCTGGTTTAGTTGCAGTGTCTGAGCGAGGCAGTGAAATAGGGCAGGAGCCTTGTGTGAAGATTTTAGGACCAGGATGGGACATCCTACGAATCTTAGGTGTGTGTCCCAGCTTAGGGCCTGTGCTGTCATGTCCCTGGGGCCTTTGCATTGACAAGGATGGGGCTGTGTTGGTGGCAGATTGGGGAGAAAAACATCGAGTGCTTCTATATCCTTCTGAGGGACCAGGACGAGTGATTTTGGCCGATGGACTGAGTAGCCCTCGTGGACTTGCACTTCTACCAAATGATCTCCTAGTGGTGTCGGATAGCATGCATCACTGCATTAAGATTTATCAGTACAAGGAGCTCCTTGAATGAGACAGGTATTTATTTTACTTTTGGATGCTAAATAGCATGGTATAAAGCAGGCATTGATAAAATACTGTACAATAAGTAATAACAGTAGAACAGATGAATATTAAATGAACTATGCAGTTGTGTGTATTATTTATTTACAGTCAAGTCAAAATATATAGATTAGCTTGATTAGCCTTAGCATGACAAAATGTAGATTTTTTTTAGAGTTGTGTTTGTGCTCTTTCGTTTGTTTTTAAAGCCTGGTTGTTTCTATTGCTAATATAGTGTGATTTCTTTCCACTGCAGTGTTTTGGCTTTGTGATAAAGCAGTATGCTACTGAGATTGAATAGTCATGCCAGCCAGCAGGAGGCAGTAATAACACACAAACACATTAATGCATTTGAAGTCTTTTGGCTCCTAATGCAATTTAAAAATAAAACTGCAACGTCAATAAAGCCATTTGTAACAACAATGCATATTATAGTCATAACAAGATGATTTGAGATTTTCTGTTTACCATTATTCTGCTTAGCTGTAAATAGCAACAGGAATGCAACCACTCAGTGAGAAATATTCTTGGCATGGGTTTGCAATCTCAAAAGAGAACTAGAAGCACTGGAATACTTTGAAAAATTCTGAATTGTTTCCTGCTAGTTCAAGAATCCTCACAGTCCTGTTATGACTCTGAAACAGAGACTCTCAAAGCTCAACAAGGCTTGTTGGCTAACCAAACACACCCAGACTGCTGTCTTTACTGTTTGGATTTAAGCTCGACACAGTCTCTTAGCTTGCCTTGTTTAAGAAGAGTAGGCATGGCTATGCTACATCTACTCACTCGTTGGAGGATCTACAAACATGCAAACAGTCATATAGCTTTATTTCAGATTTTTTTTTTTTCAAAGAAATGTGTTGCATGCTCTGCGATATCCTTCCTCTGCCCTAAGAATGGTTTGTTATTCCATAGAAAAGTGTTCCTCTCCCTTGTTTACGCTGTCAGAGGATGTGGTGTCTCCTTGTCGGTCAGGAAGCAGAGCCTTGTCTTTGACTTTGTGCGAGACTCAAGCCGGAATTAATTGAACTAAGGTTTTCATCAAGTCCATAGAGCCCTTTTCCTCTCATGTGTAATGACTGATCTAAAACAGTGGCTTAAGCTACACTTTCTAAGCGGATAATCTATTTATTTTTTAGGTCACATTATTGTGGAATAGTGAGAAAACATTGGTACTTTGAAACCTGAAAAGTTAACTTGTGAGGAAACCAATTGTGGCAAACCATTTAAGTTTTGAAACAAAATGGTTTGAGTGTTGTTAACTTATATTTAAATATACACTACCGGTCAAAAGTTTGAGGTCAGTAGGAATTTTTAAATGTTTTAAAATAAGCTTCTCCTGCCCACCGAGGCTGCATTTAATCAAAAATACATTGTTTTTGCACTATAAAATAACTGTTTAAAAGTAATTTTTCATTTAATTTAATCTTTTATTGCAGTTATTTTAATTATACATTTTCATATGATCCTGTAGAAATCTAATAGTAATTATTATTGTTGCTGTTATTATTATTAATAATGATCATAATAACTTTAGTATTTATAGTAATAGTTATAAAAACAATAATGACTTGATGAGCAATTTCAAAGTGATAAATAAATATTTAATAAATAAGTATTTAACAATTTAACTTTTTACGTTTAATAAATGGCGCCTTGATGATTTTCCTAAAAAAAAAAAGATACTGACCACAAACTTTTGATGGGTATTTTATATATACTTTTACTTTTATGATGATATCGTAAAACATTTAGATTATTAGTTTAGATTATAAGTTCAAAACTATATAACTGCTCAAAAGCTTGGTATTAAGAAATTTGTACAAAATATATAATTAATGAATTCATAACTCATTAGGTTTGAGTTGTGCTTAATGTAATCAGTTTATGCATCAACATAACCCTTTTGCGTTAAGTCAACGGTAAACTAACTTATTTTATTTAGTGTTGATAAACTTCCACTTGTACCTGATTGCCTGATTTACTTGTACATATTGTGCTCGTGAACACTATATGATCTTAGTCATACGTAAACCCGACAGAATCTGTGGATATTTTTTGCTATTTCTGTGCAGAATAATGTAAAAAAAATAAAAATCGACAGATTTATGTGGAATGACTTTGGGTATATTAAACTACAAACTTAATATGTTGAATAAAAAATAATACATTTTTAAATTGTATTCAGTTTACAATGCAAATCCTATTAGATACATTTATTTGGTAAATTAAGCTAGTCTCTCATATAATGTATCTACCATATGTCTACTAAAAGACAGAAAATATTACTTTACAAACTATTGTAAGTAAATCATATGAATATTTTTATGTTGGTCAGTAATATTAATTAAATTAATTTAAAGAATGAATAAATCTAAAAATACACACATTTACACACAACATTTACCCCCTCAAAAATGAAATGGTTCATCTCAAGGGGTTATTCCCATTCAATAAATAAACTAAATTAAGAAACTTGATGGGATGGAAATCTGCATATTTCTGCGCACACAGATTCCATGTGGGCCAAACAAAATGATGTTGCAAATTGTATTGATAACAAAAAACTGACTTATTAAACGTATTATGTTTTGTTAAGGTGCTTTTCCAAAAGTATCCTTTTTTAAGCACTTTCCTATCACAGATCAATCAATTCCTGTCAGTTTCACTTCTATAATCAATATTGAAGCTTGACTATTAGACCTTTTCAACTACACACATTTTGTCAATAGTAGAATAACGTGTGATTATAAAATAATCGAGTACATTTTGTAATATGAAACAGGACATGTAACACAAGTGCTAAAATGGTTTAAAGTAGCAACACGATGCACAGTTCCAGTTTCATTATGAATTTTTAAGTTTTTATATTCTAAACATGACTACTAAAATATGCTACTAAGAGGAGAAATGCAATAAAAAAAGAATGCCTAACATTTTACAACTTACTGTAACACCATCTAATTGTCCCATATAATGGTTTCAATGAATAAGTCATCTATTAAGAATGCCTTTTTAGAAAGGAATGTTAGATGGTCCCTACAGCATCTCAAATAAAAATGTATCCTGCAGTGTCTACAAGGAAAAAAATCCTACCTATAAAATAACTGGGTGCAAGTTGTCCTTCATTATAAAGGAATGCCTGAGTTTGCACTTTGTCTATCAGCCCCAAACCACATCAGCTCAAACATTGTAAAGACTAGTTATGTGTTGAAATAAAAAAAAATAAAAAATGAAACAACACAAATAACTAACTTCCAAAATGAAAATGACATGCTTTAAAAAGTCTCGGTGGTCTGAGAAATGAAAATGTCTCAAAAAGAATTTTAAATAGATGATAATGACACAGTGAACCATTTGATATCCAGTTTATGAGGTCTAGCCTGAAACAGTAAAACGTTTGCCACAAGTCTCAATATGTAGCTGCATATTTGAGATCCTCATGCCACCTATAATAATGTGTTTAAGGAAATATAATTATTAAGATGGAGCTTTTCTCTAGACGCTTGATAGAACCTCAAAACTTCACTCAACTGGAAGAGTATGCCTGTGTGTATTCTTTGTGTTGTGAGTCATATTGAAATGTACCATTGTATTCCCATATATGAATAAATAAATGCTGGTATGTAACAGTATCTTAGTGATTTATGTGCTGATACTGTAGTTTATGTGTACATTACGGTGTGTGAGATGTCTGGATATGGGGCTTTTTGTACAACAGGGAGAATGCCAAAAGAGTGGCATGCTGCTTGTTGTTGCACACAGCCACAGTTGTTTGCTTTGAGGGGATTTATGGAAGTAGCAAGTAAACTTTAGAGGGGCCATAAAAAGTACCCCTTACAGGGAGAGATGAGTGTGTCCGTGTGTGACGGAGAGAAGAAACAAGTGTTAACTATTAGTGAGGATGTACAAATAAGGAAACGCTCACTGAAGAATGTGACAGTTTCACATTTAGGACATGAGAAAATACAGTCTGCAGAAAACAAAAGGACAGAGATCACTGGAACTCTTAAAATTGAAGATTTCACTTGTTTTAGCTCAATAATGTCTATATTTAAAATATTTAATCTATTTTTTCTATTAATGTTTATTGCTTTTCAAATGGACTAAAACAAAGTAGTTGTAAACTGAACTATTAAAGTAATACTTTACCTAAAAATGGACATTTTGATCACTCACTTGCTATTACGTTGTTTTAGCTGAGACTTTTAACAATGCTGGGACCTAAACATTGGTCTTCCATTGAAAAAGAAATATAAAAATTAATATGATTTAAACAGTTTGGTTATTCACATACTTGAAAATCTATGTGTTTCTGAAAATCACTTGAAAATCAAGTGATTTTGAAAATCTGTGTGTATATACAGCAATATACTGTATATATACAGTGTTGAGGAAGTTACATCACTGTCCATTGAGACTATAATCTCTTTTTCCCTTTCTTTGATCCGTCAGAATAGTGAGAAAGCTTCCATCGCAGAAATGTAAGTCTCTGCCGTCTTGGTTTCTGTCTGTTCCCGCATTCTCTCCTTGAGAGTGGGATGCTTTGTGGCTACGATCATTTTAATTCAGCTTTTTATTTTTTTATAAGTTAATTAAGTAAACTAATTGGTAACTCGCATGACATGTTTTCAAAAGTAACTCAAATAATATTACTTACTTTTTAAAAGTAATGTGTTACTTTACTCGTTACTTTACTTGTAAAAGTAATATTTATATCTCGTTACTTGTAATATGTTAGCCCCAACACTGTATATATATTAAGTATGCTCATAATACCCGATTAACCGTTAACCGAAAGGGTGCGTTTATATATATATATATATATAAGTGAGCAAATGATGACAGATTATTTCATTTTCAATGGTGGGTGAGTAATCCTGTTTAAATTCTGATAATTTTGTAATCGTGTAATACAAATGAAAGCAGAACACTGGAAAAATTTGAATTCAAAATGGTAATTCTACATAAAGTCTGGTGATCTTACTATTTTTGACTGTCTATGAGTGCTATATAAATGTGAGAGACTAAATGAGTTGCATGCAAGCCAAAAGTGTTCCATGCTTGCCTGCTTCCCACACAAATTTGCACAGACACAAAATCATATGCATTTTTTAATTAGTGCATTTCAATAAATCTTAACATACAAAACAGAACAAACATTATAATTTACCCATCGCAAAATGTAAAATTCACATAACTTTTCCCTCAAGTCAAAACCTGCAGTTTTATGACCTTCCGTTCAAATCTAATCCTGTACATGAGATCTCTCATACCTTCCCTAAATATCCTGTCAGACTTTAGGTAACTTTCCACTTTCCCATCTCTTTTTGTAATTCAACTGGAATAAAGCTTTAACATTGATAACCTTGCTGAAATTAAGAACTAAAGGTAAATAAGTTGTAACAACATCTATATCCTGAAAGATATAGTGTCAAATGTAGAACATTTTTAAAACACACAAACATTGCTGATGCTTCCACAAGTGTTGGAAACACATCTGGCATATAAAGCCATTAAGTGACTGTGGTGCTTTGAAAAAAGCCCTTTTTGTCCCAGCAAGCAAGCCTGGGTGTAAACCAGAGTTTGAGTACTGTACAGAAGTATACACTTTAAATGTAGTAGTGCACTAGTTACTGCCACATTCATATTAGCTCTTGTTTTTCGAAAAAAAAGTTGCCACTGCTGAACCGCAATGTGTCTATGAGAAGTCATTCATGCTTTTGTGAACCAGAGCATGTTGTGTGAACCAAAATTCCTGGGATATACAGTATGTCAACTTTTGCAAATGCATGTAACCAACAAAGGAAATATCCATAAGTGTCTCTCCGAATGTAAATATAGTTTCCTGTGATTGTATAACAGGGTATGAGAGAGTGCCAGCTGCTCTCCATTGTGATGGGTTAAGGAGGAAAGGCTTCGGAATGTACACAGCTTGAGCCTTTGAACTCAAGTTCCTTCAGGCTCCCTATGTCTTTCCTTCTCCTTTTGTGCTTTGGGGTCAATGGGTTAAAAAGAGGTGGAGGTCAGCGTGTTATGACTCTCATCTGCCAGCCTCCTCTACTCTCGACACCTCACACCCAGTGCGGTGATTACCCAAACAACCATCACCTCCTTGAACTCCTAAACGTCCAGGTTTGCCTACAACAGACAAAGTTGTCATTAGAATTCCAGACATTCCAAGTGACAATCAAAGACTGGAGCTGAAAGCCCAATGTAGTTCACTTCAATCTGGGATATCTGACATCTGCATGTTAAGACAGTATATTTGGACACACTTCATTCATATACATGAATCCCCTTTAAAACAGTAAATTAAGATTACATGACAACCAAGAAAGTCCTGTGAGAAACTTAATGCCTCACCTCAGAGAGGGGTTTCTCGCTTGTAAAGTGCTGCACTGGTTGGCCCTTCAAACTGCAGCTTAATTGCTTGTTTGAGATTAAGATGGGGGTCAGTAGTCATGTTAAACAGAGATTCGTCAGGTAAGGCACTATGTGGGGAAACAGCTGAAAGGTCAATGGTTGGAGACATCAATGTCTTTTGTAATCCACCCCAATCACCTTGTTGTGCATGGGATTGGAGGTGAAAAGGTGGATACCCCAAAGGCGGACTTTGCCTAATTTTCGTCTGCCTATGCAAGCCTTCTTGGTTTGGCATCACCCCTAAAGAAGCCATGATAGAGTTCCACTTTAGATCAATTCCTCCAGTTTGTTTGAGGCTCTTCTCCATCACATCCTCTATGATGTAAGGACTTTTAGCTTTTAAGAGGTAGTTGCCATCCCCTGATAATCTGAGCCCTTTTAAGGGTTTTTCTAGGTCCTGCAGTTCAGTATAGGAGCACTGTTCATGTGTGGGACTGCACTTGGGTGCAGCCGTATGATTATGCCTAGAAGCTCTACCCTGAAGACTGGTTGGATTGGAGCCAGGAAGAGGCAAGGTGGAGGGCCGACTACGGGAACGAGGAAGTGAATGTTGTTGTATCTGCTGAATGAAATTCAGGCTGTCAGCAGGCACAGTCTGTACTGTGGCCAGGGAGTGGCAGGTGGAAGAGGAGGTCTGTGAGGCAGGCATTGAGTGGAAACGCTCTGCAGTAGACGCAGGGGAACAGGAGGCTGATGTTGACGATGGAGAAGATACAGTGGGGACTCGATCAGCTGCCACCTCTCCTGAACTAATGGACGGATGGGTCTTCACTATGCCTGAAAGATAAGATGCATTAGGAGCACCACTAGGTGTGAATGGTATTAAACCTGAGAAGGGTTTGGCGCCATAGCTCTCCAGAAGTCTGACAATTGTGAAATGACTTTGTTTTCCTGCTACCTTCACTGGGGTGCGACCATAACGGTCCACATGGTCAGGGTTAGCACCTTTCTCTAAGAGCATGACCACAATTTCACTATGCCCCTCCTGAGCAGCAACACTTAGTGCTGTGGCACCCTGCTGTTTGCAAGCCAGATCTACATTGAGACCTTTAGCCCTAAGGAGCAGCCTGCCAGCAGCTGTATGACCTCTCCACGCCACTGAGTGCAAAGGAGGCCGCCCATCAAGATCTCTAGCATTTGGGTCAGCTCCATATTTTAGCAATAGTTCAGTACCTTCCAGATCTCCTCGCCAAGCGGCTACATGGAGTGCAGTTCGTCCCTCTGCATCTTTTGACTCCAGAGGAACACCGCCTTTTTCTATAAGTAGGGTAGCCATGTCTAAACGGCCCTCCAGGACCAGCAAATAAAGGAGAGGTCTTCCTTCAGCATCACGGACATCAGTGTCAGCTCCTCTGCGCATTAACAGCTCTACAATATCTCGGTGTCCCTGCAGAGCAGCCGCACTAAGTGCAGAGTGTCCATCATATGCACGATGATCAATGGGTGATTTACGATCTAGCAGTAACCTGACTGTACTGCAATGGCCTTCTTGTGCTGCCAGAATTAGAGGACTCCGACCTTCTACATCAAGCTCACCCACACGTGCCATGCTACCTCTCTCTGTCAATATTGCACACACACTTTTGTGACCTTCACAAGCTGCAGCATGCAGCGGAGTCCAACCCAGGTCATCCTTGTGATTCTCATCCAAGCCCCTATCCAGCAATGCTCTTACAACTTCGATGCTACCCTTTGCTGCAGCCAAGCAAAGAGCAGTGCGGCCTTCACCATCAATTCCATCCACTGCTGCCCCCCAAAACAGCATACGGTTAACAGTGCGAGTATGTCCCATAGCTGCAGCTGCAAGAAGAGGAGTGATTGAAGAAGGATGAGCTCCAGAACTTTCATCTACATCAGCTCCAGCTTCCAAGAGGAGTTCAACCACTTCCTCATGTCCTTCGTAGGAGGCTAGCAGTAAAGGGGTCATTCCATCTCTGTCCTTATGTTCAGGATCAGCACCTCGCTCTAACAGAAGACTTACAACCTCTCCATGCCCTCGTCCTCCAGCTGATGATGGCACACACAATGCAGCAACAGAGAGAGCGGTACGTCCATCCCCATCTGCAAGATTCAAATCAGCCCCAGCATCCAGAAGGATCTCCACTGTTTCTTTGTGACCCATGTAGGCAGCAGCAATTAGTGGAGTGCGTCCCTCACGGTCTGAATGGTCTACTTCAGCACCATGACCGAGAAGTGTCAGCAGGATTTCCTCATGTCCACCCCATGCTGCTGCTCGCAAGGCTGTCCGACCATCTGAATCACAGCCATCAACTTCTGCTCCTGCTTCCAGAAGACGACGTACAGCTTCCTTGTGGCCACCCCATGCGGCAGAACGAAGAGCAGTCCATCCCTCACTGTCTGCATGCTCCAACAAGGTGTGGGCTGCAGAACCCTTACTTCTTTGCTCTTGCACCCAGTCCAGCAACACCTGTAGTACACCAACATGGCCTTGTTTGGCAGCAAGTGTCAATGCAGTCTGACCCTGGTTGTCGGTCAGTGAAGGGTCTGCTCCATGACACAACAGCAATGCAGCTACATCTACAAGGCCAGCATGCGCTGCTGCTGCTAGTAATGTCCGTCCATCTAATGGGTCTGTGCGATTTACACTGACACCACTGTCAAGTAGTGCTCTCACAGACTCTTCTCTCTGTAATGCTCGTCGAACTATCCTGCTTCCTCCTCCAACACAGTGAACTCCCACACTGGAGCTTTTGTCTGGGGAACAGCTTGAAGGATATATTCCACTTTTCATTAAAAGCTGTAGCACATCTTGCTGAACTAATACAGGTGTATGAGAAGTTGATAGCACATTAGAAGGACAGTCTTTTCTGGTACCGTTAAGAGCTGGAACTCCAGTCCATAGCAACCACAATGCCAAGAGGGCTGGTTCTCCTTCATGAACTCCACTGTTGAGGAGGTGGTGGGCCAACTGACAAGTTTCCTCTGTACTCAAACTACTGGCTCGTAAAGAGAGTGACATGGCCATAGAAAGGTGACCATCCTTAACACAACATAGAAACTTCTGCGTGCAGTATTTAACATCTGTTAACCATTCTGCAAAGCTGCTGTGAAAGAGGAGTTTACTGCCCTCAGGGCCATCTACAAACAGAGATGCCAGAGCTCCCATCTGTGCTTGGAAGTCTCTGATCCCAAGGTAGCAGTCACGGCTTTTGGCAATAGTGTAGAGATCCTCAGCTGTTAGTGGTTGTTGTGATGCCAGGAGAATATTCAGCAAAGGCCTAATATGGACAAACAGCCTTCGAGGAAAGAGTCGTTGACAGAGCCAAAGGTAAAGGCCATTAAGGGTGCCAGGAATGTCCCGAATTTCACGAAGTCCTACTAGACCATTTGCAACACCATCCATCACTCGTTCAAGAAATAAGAAACAGCCACCACTTTTAATGTGCAATAGATTGAGCATTTCAGCCGTCTCTGGGGTAAGCTGTCTTCTTAAAGCTCCATCCTGGTCAAGCCTCCGCAAGATATACTGCTGTACATCCCGTACAGTAGCAGGCTTTCTTAAGTCATCCAAACACAATTTCCGAAAACCTGAAGGGCAGAGGGTCAAGAGATAAAAATAAGGGTAGTGTACACAACAAAATTCAGAGACACATTAAGAAACAATAATGGTCTTAAAAGCCTTTAATCAATGCTGTGAAATAAAGTTTAAACTCTCATATGCAGTTTTTGCCTGTAATCTACACACATCAGCATCTTTTGTTCTTGGTATTTAGGCTGCAGCAGTTTTAGATGATTGTAAAATTACATGTTAACTAAAATTGTAAAATGTTTAAGTGGCAGCAATAAGTTTTCCAAGCCAAAGGTAAGGATCTTCCATTCAAATTTGTTTAGAAAGACATGTAGATGCAACCAGTGTACAACAGACTCTAGTCTTTTAACATTATCCTTAGAGATCCCACTAAGAGCTAATAAGTGGGAAGGACTCTCATTAGAACAGGCTATTTCATCTAGTAAAATAAAGCACTTCAAAGCCATAATATACCGACGTATGACAAAAAAGCATAGTCATTAGCTGTTTGTTTGAGAATACTGGCTATTTGTGCGATCATACAAGTGTTTACTCATTTGTTACTAAACTGGTCTCTATTTGCAGAACAAAGTCTTTGTGTGCACTGCGCAGTCTTAACCAAAACGAACAATGAACAACACTCACAGGAAAGCAATTAAGCTAATCATCTTACAGTGCATTTCACAATGCTTATGAAATGGTTTGTGAATCATCTTTCTTTGTACCTGAGAACATCTTGCAAACGGCTTTGTTCTGGCGGCGTGCAGAGCAGACCAGAAGGATCCAGGGGGGAAAGAGCTGTATGTGTTTGAGCAGGAGCTCAGCGATAGAGGAACTTGGTGTGCCTGCTGATCCTGATATTGACCCTTCTCCAACTCCATTACCTCCACAACACCCAGAGTCAACGGAGTCCACCACAATAAACACACTGTGAGCTGGTGGTGTCAGTGATAAAAGAGGTTCTAATACTGCCCTGAAGAAGAAGAAAAAAATAAATAAAATACTGTAATCAAGCAGCAATGAATGCATCACACCACATGAATTCTGGGTAAATATGATTGACATAATTATAAAAAAAATGTTGATGTTAATGTTCCTAACAACAGAATAGGAATAAATGAAAGAATGCAAGAAGCAAGGAAGTACATATTTCTCTCAACAACAGCGAGCAAATGGGGAATTCAATGATTCTGAGAACTTGAACTGGGAAAGACATGTCACCACATACTGTATGGACTAAAATAGAACTTATCTCTAAAGGAAATAAGTGCTGAAATGCGGCACTGCTTTGTTTGTGAGAATGGACGACATTGCAAAAGTGTTTTAACAACCATCCAAAGAACTCCCAGATCATTAAAGCATTCTGATTATTGATTCTTTCTCACAGCCACGCTTGAGGTGTGGTTGTAGAGGCATCATGACTCAGTGTTATGGAAGCTCAATGATTTCCTGTGGCTTCCAGCGCATAGCAGTAGACACAGAGAAGGTGTTGCTTTCTTATCAGCCTCAAATTCACCTGCAGTAACTGTGTTACACTTATCACTGACCCGGTACACTTATTTTATGATTGACATTTCAATCTATGTGGTGCATGATAAAATACTTTCATCTATCCTAGGTTATTACGTTGAGGCAAATAAAAACACTTCCTAACCAGTGTTAGCTCAGCATTGTGATGCTGATATCAATGACACGGGTTTGGAACAGGACTATAGTCCAAGTTTTTATGTAAATTTAGCAGATTTTGTCAAATAAGATCCACTGTACACAGCTGAACCACTGCAAATGAATGAATCCATTTGAACTTCCTACAGTATATCATGAAAGGGTTTCAGTATCTTGTTGAGAATCATGATGTGCTTAAAACACTTTTTTATATTAATAATCAATGAATAAATCACTTTTTAATAACTATACTGTTTGTTTTATACCAACTATAGCCATTGACTCTTTGATTTTCTTCTTTAAATGGAAACAATATTCTTCCCTGGTTGCAAGTATTGCACTCTATTAGCTAGAATTACTGCTCATAAACTGATAAAGACAATTATCCCAATCTGCTTTATTTATTGGCAAGGCAATTACATAAACCTTTTTACTCTATTTTTATGAAATGCATCAGTATTACAGTTCCACTTTCATACACCCACCATTAAATTTATGACCATAAGCATTCCTTGTTTATCTGTTCCTTATCTCCAACACGTGGGCTCACATAATTTGTCAAGCTAATGCCCTTTTAACATGCTCAGATCACAGCTTGAGCCGAACAACCTTATAAATGTGCTTCCTGACTCATCCTGTCCATATAGACCAGCTATAGGGCTTGTCTTGACCCTGGTAATGCGCATGCAAGTTAAGGACAGAGAAAAGTTATGTGATGCTTTTTATTGTACTGGACAAAATGGGAGGTTTAAAGGTTTTGGCCATGCTGAAGATTGCAGGATTGCAAGTCCGTACTTCCAAAATATAAAAAGAGATCTTAAACGACTGCCAAAACTGGAATAACAGGATAAAATTGCCAAAACAAGGAGTGATTAAGAGGGCATAAACATGATCATGTTTTCAAAAAATCCTTATCAGTTTTAGCCATCATTTACGAAATAATACCTGAAAATGACAAGTGGACATTTTTGAAAACAATACTACACTACTTGACTAAAGTCTTGCCAACTATCCAAGTTTTAGGAACAACAAACAATACATTTCAGTTGATCATTTGGTATCAGAAGTGGCTTAAATTGAAGGCAAAGTTCCTCTAGATTACACTTATTTTACCAAAATTAAATCTGATTATGCCTTGAATTTTAATTATTTTATTAGGATAGTAAGGTCTGACTTTGCTTAGGCAAAATCTTTTCACTTACCAGAAATAGTGTACAGTATAGAATATAAAGTCATGGTGCAGTGGAAAAAGAATTAATATTGTGTATAACTCCCATAAGCTTGGACGACAGCATCCATAAATCTCTACAATGACTCAAATAACTTATTAATAAAGTCATCTGGAACCTTCTTGCAGGACTCCGAGAGCTCATGAAGATGCTTTGGACTCATCTTCAATGACTCCTACATTTCATCCCAGACAAGCACAATAATGTTTATGTCTGGTGACTGGGCTGGCCAATCTGGAAGCACCTTGACCTTCTTTGCTTTCAGGAACTTTGATGTGGAGGCTGAAGTATGAGATGGAGCACTATCCTGCTGAAGAATTTGCCCTCTCCTGTGGTTTATAATGTAATGGGCAGCACAAATGTCTTGATACCTCAGGCTGTTGACGTTGCCATCCACTCTGCAGATCTCTTGTATGCCCCCATACTGAATGTGACCCCAAACCATGATTTTTCCTTTCCCAAACTTGACTGATTTCTATGACAATCTTGGGTCCATGCAAGTTCCAATAGGTCTTCTGCAGTATTTGTGATGATTGGGATGAAGTTCAACAGATGATTAACTGAAAAAATCTACCTTTTGCCACTTTTCCAAATGAACAACTAGAAGTCAAGTTATTATTTGTTGCTCTTACTACTGGGGCCGACGACAAGACTTTTGTCAGGTAGTGTACTATCATCTCCATGTAAACATCAAATACAGAGACATAATGTCATATATGCTCAATCTACAGGCAAGCTTGAGTATTTAATCAAAAGAAAAAAGCAATGCCTGATTTGATTGTATCTGTGCATATATTGTCAGCAAAAAAAAAAGGAAATTGTTATGTAACTTCTGTCACAAGGGAGATCTTTGTTTGTCAGTGTTAATTATAGCTTTTGGACATCAGAGAGCCTGCTGGATAGAGCAGGGACTAGCGCTCGCATTTCACCTCTAAGCTAACCCTTCTTACATTCTTTCACTAGGACCAGAGAAAAACATCACTTTTTTAGCATGTGCAAGACAAATGTGGGCTGTATGAGCTGAAGAAAACTAGCGTAAGAGTAAACACCAAGAGAAAAGTAAGAATGGAGTAAGTTGTCAGCATGGTGACCTCACCGACGGAGCCAACTCTACAAAATAGTGACACGATTCTTTAGCCCTTTTTTCCTTCTACGGTTGTAAATAGCGCCATCCATCTGAGCTGAACGCTGGCCTATTGTGATAACTGTGAATAGGCGTCATTATTGCGATGAGATGAATAAATAAATAAATATATGTGGCAGAAAGGCAGAACAATAGCCCCTTTCCTGCCTTTGACATAGAGTCTTTCTGAGGGCTATCAGACGAAAACACGATGGAGGAGGAGAATATATGGGATGGGAGGCTTTAGTAGAAAACAATAAAAGAAAGACTGTTCAAGCAAGATGCCACCGAGTGCATTTACATTCATTCAATGAAAAAACTTTAGCTTAAAGGGACAGTTCACCCAAAAGAATGTAGATTCTGCCATCATTTACTCACTCTAGACTTTTTAACACAACAAATTTTAACACAAAAGACGATATTCTGAATAAAGTCCAATATAATATTTGTTAGTCCTACTAACGATGTCAATGGTTACATTCTTCAAAATATCGTCTTTTGTGTTCAGCTGCACAGAAAACTGGTAACTGGTTTGGAACAAGTCAACAGTGAGTCAATGATGGCAGAATTTTTTATATTTGGGTGAACCTTTCCCTTAAATACTTTGCAGAGGACATATATGCACTCTATATAACTTGACTAAATGACTAAAAAACAATACAAAAGCTTGTGGTAATGGCCCACATTTACAGTACATGTGTTTAGTTGGGTTGTGATTCATTTATGAACTTGATGTTTAAAAATTCATGACATTAAAAAGAGTTTTTAGCCATCAGAATTGGTCTGTTGGTCTCAAAATGTCATAAACCCAAGCTTCAAATGATTTGGTCTCTTTTTAAACTACAAAATGTTGTGGAGCCCAAAGCTCTTTTAAACCAGAATCACAACATTACGTCTGAGTCGTTTAAAGGCCCCACTGAAGTGTCACTTTCCTTGCACAAACAATGTGAAATACAGAGGGAGTGTGTAAGGTACACCAAAGGCCTAGCTGTGAAACATCTGGGATTTCTCACAGGAGTAATGCTTGGAGAGCAAACATGAAATGCTTGAAGAACTAAAGGCAGACAGAAATGAGTTCAAAGGGATGTTGAACAGTGAGTGATTTGTTGCAGTGCAGAAGCAACAGAAAAATGTGAAAAATTCTGAGAAGAGTAGTTATAAGAACAACTGTAACAAAGATTAAGGTTAGGTTAGGATAAATTTTGTACATATATTGAGAGACTATATATATATATTAGGGGTATAATGGATCATGGTTGATCTGTGATTCGTACGGATCACAACCCATGGTTTGGAACACACGTGGCCCGTGGATTAATCCTTTTTTTACTGGTAGATTAATTCTAAATTTGTAACAATCACAAAGAGATTGCCTCTCTTGTAATTCAAATCACATGTAGGAAAGAATTTAGGCTTTCCTGTAAAATATGAGGATGACGGAAGAAGTTGTGGTAGGTTTTTTGGGATGTGATGGGTTTCATTAAAGGCATTTTGTGTCACTACTTGTTTAGCCTACATCAATGCATTCATTGCAAGTTGCATGATTAATCATGAAAATATCGGAATCTCAACAACCACACAACATAAATTATATATGATGGAGATTTGCATTTGTTTATTAATCATTCAAATCGCAGGCTAAATAATTCAAATGAATCATTGACTTCTGCTCTCTTCCTTAGTTTCAAAAACACAGATTGTTTTTTTACAATTTAAAACAGCATCATTGGATATATTTTTTACTTCTGGAGAAACGGTTGTCCTAAAAAACTAACAAAACAAAAAACCCAAATAGAAAATCTTACTCATACCTTAGGAACAATATGGAAGACAATTTTGACGGTTTTAAAACCTTAACTTTTCCTAACAGCAGTATAGCTTGAACACAGTTATCGTCTCATGCCTATCCGTGACTAAAAACCATTATGTCATTTGAACCGTGAGATTTGTGATCTGTTACATCAGGGGTCACCAATCTCGGTCCTGAAGGGCCGGTGTCTCTGCAAGGTTTAGCTCCAACTTGTCTCAATACACCTGTCTGGGTGTTGCAAGCAAACCTAGTAGGACCTTGATTATCTTGTTCAGGTGTTTTTGGTCAGGGTTGGAGCTAAAATCTGCAGAACACCGGCCCTCCAGGAACAAGTTTGGTGACCCCTTTGTTACATTATATGTGGAAAGGATACATTTTTTAAATGCAGATTTATCTCACTGCAATCTTGAAATTTATCTAGAATAATCTAGATTAAAATGACTCATTTGAATTCTGCCAAAGGCATTCAGAATAGGTGTGCTACCCAAATAATGACTAAATATAAGTCTTTGAGAACAGGTTCCTCAAGCCAGGTGGCGCATTAGACCAGGAGCTCATCTCCGGTTTACAAAATGCATCACAAACTGCTTGAGAAACTGTTCTATAATGATAATTGGTAATGAAAATAAATTATGTTCAATAAGATGTCGATTCAGTTAAACATGAATTTTGAATGTTTTGTAGGCCTACATAAGCTTGAAACAGCTATTTTTGATTACCTTAATCTGACTAAAGACTATGCAGATATTAGTAGCATTATTGAAGTAAACACCGCAATCAAACTATTACAGTCATGCAGGACTTTTCGCTATATTTTCTGACAAGATCTACATACAGTCCGCGGCTGTCAGTAAAGGGCCGTACACACACACATCGCGAAATGCGGAAGCATTTGGCACGCGTTATTAAATTCCATAACACTCTCACCAGTCCTTACTCCTTATTTGCGTCTAATACCTAAGCCCACATGGATTCTACACTAATATATATATAATTATATATGTATAATTAACATTATATTAGCAATTCCCTTAATCAGCTGTACACTTACATAATCCTAAAATAACAAGATATGATTACAATTCAATCAGATGTAATTGTATATTAATTTTTTTACATATATATATATATATATATATATATATATATATATATATATATATATATATATATATATATATATATATATATATATATATATATCAACTGCCAAATGATGTGCCTATTTTACACAGCTCATGAATGCAAACAAAATAAACCATGAACATTGATTGTACTTTCTGAAGAGGTTAGATTTCCATCACAATAACTATTAAGTAACCCAAATGAACTATTTGTTAGCAACAAGTTCTCATTACTGTTGCCAAAGAATAATGCTTCTTAAAAGATGATGACTCTTTTCTAAAATTTACTCCATTGCAATGTATAAATCATGAAAAATACCAACCTTTTAAAAGTTTCATCAGGTGCTCTTTGGCAGTGAAGGGGCTCCAAGACAGTGGCAACAGAAGCACTGCTTATCACTTTCACATAGTTAGGTCCCAGAAGTGGACTTTCCTTCAGCTGTTCAACTAGCGCCAAAACAAACCTCCACACTTCAACACTGCCCGCATCCTCTCGCTGGCAATAGTGCCAGGCCAAACAGCGAGAAGCCAACCCTGCCGCCTTGCATGTTTCAGACTGTGGCCAAACCAGTTCTGTGCAGAGGGCTGTCTTTCCCGTGCCGGGGCCTCCAGTCACTAGGACCCCTGGAGAGACACGGTTTGATCCCTCCACACCCTTGTTGGCATCTCGAGCCTCTAGGCATCTTTGGAGCTTCTCGAGGGCCCATTCACGGCAGTAGAACCGCCGGCCCCGTAACAAGCTGGGTAACATGCTTCTCATCTGGCCCTCAGGAGATGAACCGGGACGGACCATGAGGATGTTCCTTCTTCCATAGTCCCACTTCAAGCATTCAGCACAGTTAACACAAAAAAATGCAGGGGGTTGTGCTGAGCTATATGCAAATGTTTGCTACTGAGTGCTTTCCGGAATGGAGAGTCAGAGAGAGTGTCCTCAGATGACTGTTGGCCGCAGGTGTGTTTGTATTTTGCAATCCAGCAGGTCCAAGTCATGCTGCTAGTCAGAAGTCCTGTAAGACAAAACAAACATAAGAAGAAGGGTGTAATTTAGTTAATGTTTTAAAACTTTCCTCTAACCTAGTTTAATGTGTAGAAACAAGCGTAAGTCATATAGGTTGTTTTCAATCACGTGGTTCTGGTGACGTGCGAAATTTAAATGGAAGGCAGGTTGTAAAAAACTGAATGGGAGACATAGAGGACATCCGTATTTTTGCGATTTTTACCATAAAATTTGAAAATCTGAGTTTTATCCTGAACTAAAATCTACAGTATTTGCCATATATTTGCCTGTCATCAAGGCGGTAAATACTATATAAGCTGTCACATAAAAAATATTATAGTAAATACAATAGCGTTTGGAAGCAAACTGTAGATAACTGAATTAACTGTTGTAGTAATAATATTGTTGCAGTGGTAAAACACATCTGTAGCAATAAACAAATACATTCAATAGGTTTCAATTTTCTACGCTATAATTATACATTAACACAATGCACCAGTTTACACAAACGTTACAGTGTTTATTACGGTTTATCAGTTTACTATGCTACAGTATTCTGCAGCATTCATTAACAAAGGGTTGTACTCATTATACTTTACGATGTGGTTGAAAAACATGTTAATTAAAAATGACTATAGTTTTTCCTCCATGCAGATATCTTCCAGACATTGTGAAATAACAGACGAAAGCATACGAAAGTGTGGATGCAGTCAACATTATTATTTATTTCTTTATTTTTGTAAGGGGGAAAAAGTGTTACACACTAATAACTGTCTATTTTTTGCAAGGGTTGCATTTATTTTTTGCTCTTTCAATGAACTTACCATCAACAAACATTCACCACTGCTGAGCATCTCGAGGTTCACATTACAGTTGTTTATTCTGCCGAAATGCCAGTAAATACATGAATTATTGCAAAACAAGATGGGGATTTCATAAGGTATTTATTTTCTCCTGGATTTTCTCCTGTTGTATCTTATTTTATTATAATGCATTAACATATCTATACACATAGCTAGGCTTGTATATAATCTTTTTTGGTGCTGTCAAACAAATTATTGTGTTCAAAAAAGTTTGTACACATGGATGTATTGAAAAAAATGTTTATTACATGCCAACTTTTCTTTCGTTTTACAGCTAGTTTCTTAAACTTTCTCAGCTTTATAAGCTAAAACTTTTGGAAGTCTATAAAAGTTGTTCAACATTTCTTATTTTGGCCAATTTAAACAATTATAAACAACATAAAACAGAAACATTTTGATATTCTAATAGCGATTCCTAAGTAGAATAAACACTTCCTGCCCTCCATTTGAATTTCGCGGATCAATGACCTCATGTGAAAACTACTTTTTGATAAAATATTCTTATTTTTACAGAACATTAGGTCAGCATATAAAAATACATATAAAAAACGACATTTAATTTAAACATAATTTTACATGAGTACTTTCAGTTTGTCTCATTTTCACATAGGATGTTTCCTGAAAATCTTTATCAGGATGCCATTGGTTGAAACTTATTGACTGAAACTCGTAATTAAGCCAACAATGCATGTGGTCATGTAAAAGCAGTAAACACATTTTCCTTTATACACACACAGCTTTTTGGAGTATGCATGTGTAATATACAATATGACAGGAAAGTGTCCTTACTGTGGATTTAAGTGCATTCAACCACAGGAAACTTTCTGAATGATATTGTGCACTCTTGAGCCAAGATTTTTCATTTTTTAAGTGCTCTCATACAGTGCAGCCATAGGATTAAATGAGTCTGGGAAACTTCAAATATAAAAGAAGAAAGAGTCAATTAAAGTTTCTTGCTGGCATTTCAGAATTCTTGTTCGTGCTTTAACAGTAAAGCCCAGATAATAAATACAATTGAAATCTTGAATTGACTACATGAAAATAACATGATTTTTTTCAATGAAGTATCATGAAAGCAGCTTGGTCAGGCTATTAATCTGCATGTAAAATGTGTTCTTTCAATAAACTGATCGTTTGTAGTTATCAGCGTATTGTAAACATGCTCTGTGTGTAACCACAAGCTATCAGTTGCGCCAATGTGTCCGACTCGTCAGGATGCATAAATAAACACAGATATGCTCCAAAAATGTGGCACCGATTGAAACCAGTCATTATTGTTGCAATTCTGTTTGGTGATGCTAGCACCATGGAAATTACACACTTCACCTTTAAATGAAAGCTTGGCATTTAGCGCAGCCAGGACAGGCGAGATGGAAAGGTTGAGAGAGAAACAGAAATAGAAAGAGGGTTAGAACATATCTGTCAAACTCCCGAGAAACTGAGAGCTCAGATACACAAGCGAGCAAAGCTTATAACCCAACCCTCAGCTTAAATAGTGCTAAGCAATGAAGAAATAAAGTTAGATGAATCAAAGAGATAGACTTAACATCTTACCTTATTTGTTAAACTATTTTACATTTTCTCCATGGCAGCCTCGCCTCAAATGCTATTTTTATGTCTTTCTGTTGCTCCCTTCTTCCTCCTCAGAGGTCTGAAATGTACTCCTCCTTTGGCATATTCTCCCCGGCTCCCAGCTGCTTACCGGTTTTTCTGGTCCTTTATCTCCTCCCCTCCTGCTCCTCAACATGTCAGGGCATGAAGTGAAATAGCTGACTGCAAGAAGGAGAGCAAGCATGAGTATGAGGGAGGAGTTAGGTTTGGGGTCAAAGTTTAAACTCAGATGCATGATGTCATGCGGTGTTTCTCCTTGCTTTCTGTGTCCCTACACATTCTTGTAAGAGAGCGAGAGCTCTCGGACAAGATCCATACGGTTGCTCTAAATGCTGTACACTTCACATGTCTGAAATTTATTAGAAGCCATAAAACAAAACAGAAGTGCCGTCACTGAACAGCCAGCAACCTCATTACAATAAACACAGTGCTGCTGACAGTGTATTTTCTTCTTGATGCCTATATCAACAACTAACTAATCGACAACATATGGTGGTGTGAGGGAGTGTAGTGGGTAAAAACACAGGCTGTGTGCCTGGAGGTCGCAGGATCAGATTGTTACGGATGATCCATGAATCCTCTAAATGTTGTGTCCTCGAGGAAAGCACTCATGCCGAGATTGCTCCAGGGGGATTCTCCCTGTAATTACTGTACTGTGGGTTACTTTGGGTAGAGTCAGATTGAAAACAAGCAACTTGTGTGAGTGTGTGTGTGTGTTTTAACTCTGTCAGCATATGCTTACACTGTAAACTCTAAAAGTCAAGGCACAGTAACTCAGACCATTTGAGGAAACCGATTTCAAAAAACCATTTAAGTTCAAAGACTAATCCTAATGTGTACTGTGAACTTAATCCATTTGAGTAAATGAAGCAATGTGAGCCCAGTAAAACCTAATAAATGAAGAGAACTCAAACCAACTGTGTACTGTAAAACCCAAATAGTTAAGGCAACTCAAATCGTTTGAGGAAGCTGATTGCAACAAACCATTTGAGTTAAAAAACTAGTCCTGTGAACTTACTCCATTTAAGTTGAAGTAATGAGGCATTGAATGAACTCATTACCTTCAACACTGAGTTCAAAACACTTTTCAAATGAGTAGAATTAACTTTCAGTACATTTGGAGTTAACTACACTCATTTCTTTTGATACTGTTGACTGTTGGGTTTTATAGTGTAATGATATGGGGGTCAAAATAGTAAATATTAAACAATGAAGTAACCGCCTTAAATCAATCAGCAGGCTTTGTAGAGTTCTGAATACATAAATAATGTATTATTTCTGAACACAACTGAAATAGTGTCAATGCTGATAGATAATCTGCATATTTTTACTTATAGATAAAAAAAAAAAAACATTTTACACGAAGCCAGTAGTTGGCACCAAAAGTCCTCAAGTGACATATTGTACATGTAAAACAGAGCATCTTCATTCTTATATAAATAATGTAATAATAATAACCATTATTCATTTTATTTTCAACTTTGTCATTTTATTAATCAGGGGTCGCCACTGGGGAATGAACCTCCAACTTATCCAGCCTATGTATTATGCAGCGGTTGCCCTGCCAGCTGCAACCCATCACTGGGAAACATCCATACACACTCATTCACACACATACACTATGGACAATTTAGCTTAACCAATTCACCTATAGCACATGTTTTTGGATTTGTGGGGGAATCCGGAGCACTCGGAGGAAACCCACTCGAACATGGGGAGAACATGCAAACCTTCTTGTGTTTCCTCTTATTAATAACCACATATTAATAAATGTTTGCTTGCCATTTTAAACAGTATGAGGTAGGGCTGCACAAAATATCGTTTCAGCATCGATATCGCAATGTGCACATCTGCAATAGACACATTGCAAAAGTATGCAATGTTATGTCTAGATTATAGTAGACTAAGAGCTACAGAATTGTATTTAATCACTGCATATGAAATTTATATGAACTATGCAAAAAAAAGTTGTTCATACTTTTTAATTTCTTTTTTCTTTGTATCTAGTCCAAATATCTACACTTCAAAGTGAAAACAAGAATATTTTACTCTCCCCACTAAGGAAAGACCCCTAATTTTGCCTTATTTCATCTGACTTCTAAAACAAAACAATATTTTTACTTAACCTAAGTTTTATTTAGATATTTGAACTAGAAATGAGACAAAACAAAGAAAAGCATTTTGCATAGTGATTTATTAAATTTCTGGACCTGAATACTGCTCGACTCCCCTAGAAAAACATCAAATAGAGCTACTCAACTATCTTGTGAAACTGTATTTATATTGCTATAAATATCGCAGAAAAATAAAATATCGCAAAATCAGATTTTTCCAATATCGTGCAGCCCTAGTAAGCGGTGATTAAATTTTTTTTTACATTATGTATATATATATATATATATATATATATATATATATATATATATATGTATATATATATATATATATATATATATATATATATATATATATATATATATATATATATATATATATATAATATTCATTTTTTATGTTTTTAACAAATATTTTATTTAGGTTTTTAGGGTAACCATACGCAGCAATTTATGATTTTAGATGGTGAATCACTGGTGATTCATCAAACGCAAGTAAACAGCTAGTAGATTACAAAAATCATATATATTTTGAGTCAATTTCAATTGAATCTTGAACGTTTCAAAAACATAAAGTACTGTCAAAATTTTCAATCAAAAATTAGCATTTTTATTAGCCTCCTTTGTTTGTGTTGAGTTATTTCACTTTATAGACCATGAAATGGACTTATTCTTTGCCATAAATGTGAAATTGCTGTACATACACACAGGAGCCTGATAAAAATGCTCATTTAAGAGGAAAATATTAGTCTGTATTTAGAGGTTTTTCCATCTAAACGCTTATTTTGTTTAAAAAGAAGGCAAATAAAACAAGCAACATTTGCTTCCATAAAAACGAGAAATAAGTGTGGATGGTGAATATGCAATAACATCAAGTCCTGCATCATTACATGCTTCTTGTCATTAATAATTCAGCTGAAGCTTTTAACATTGCCGCAGGTTCAGTCCTTCTCGAATAACCGACGAATATTCATCTCGAGCAACAACCCCCCCAAAACAGTTGATCTCCACAGCTGATCCTGTCCGTTTCCCAACTACACTTAACCATTACACAACGCTACACCAAGTCCAACTAAGTTTTGAGAAATAAATGACCCATGCGTGGATGGAAATTAAGAGATGTATAACCCTTGCCTGCACACACTCAGCTTCCAGCGTCTGAATGCCGTTTAATTGACCGGAAGCGGAGACTCGGCAGGTTACAGGTGCCGCATCTTCATCATCCTGACGCCCACCTGGCGCTCACTGCACTCGGACACTACAAAACCCGAAGCCTTTTAATCCTTCACGACACAAAGATGCAATCCGAATCAGCATCTCGTTTTCTGTCAGCATGGCAACAGATCCACGCGTGTCCACAGTGCAGCTCCACGGCACGGCGAGTTTCGAGTCCGGTGAGGGGTTGTACGGTGTAGATGTTTGTTTACATGAAGCGTGGAGTTATTCCGCGTCGTGTCCGTCGATCATACATTGTCCCTGCAAAAACAGAGCAGATCACGCGCTGCTCCCACGATGGAAGTCTGTGGCAGCTCCAAGTTTTCAAGCACAAGCATCTTGATTGGTTTATTCCTGCTTGATCACCCTGGCCCACAAGAGGGCGCACTTGTCAAGTAAGTATGAGATCAATAGCAGATTAATGCTGCTGTGATTCAAAATGGAAAACCTGTAAGACATGTTATTTAAATTTAAATAAATACGGATAAAACTTAATACAATGAGAAAATAAAAATAAGATATATGACAGTGTATCACTTTCACTGTTTTTTCAAAGAGGGGTGTTTGGCACCAAATGTTGGGCCCTGTCTGTACGGTGGTGGTCCCCTTACAACACCATGCAATCAGAATCAGGACTGAATTATTTTTAATTTAGTAATTTTCTTTTCGGCTTAGACATTTTATTAATCGGGGGTCACAGCAGAATCAACTGCCAACCTATCATATCATAATGCATATGTTTTTTGCAGCGAATGCAGTTTCAGCTGCAACCCATCACTGGGAAACACCCGCTCATTCACACACATACACTACGGACAAATTTACTTTACCAAATTTACCTTTAGCGCATGTCTTTAGACTTGTGGGGGAAATTGGAGCACCTGGAGGAAACCCATGCAAACATAGGGAGAACATGCAAACTCCACACAGAAATGCCAACTGACCTAGCCGGGGCTTAAACCAGCAGCCTTCTTGCTGTGAGGTGACAATTTATTATAAGGGGTGCACCCTTATGTAGGGTGGGGAGCTCTGTCACTCGGGAGGAGCTCGGAGTAGAGCTGCTGCTCCTTCACATCGAGAGAAGTCAGTAGAGGTGGATGCCTCTGGACACCTACCTAGGGAGGTGTTCCAGGCATGTCCCACCTGGAGGAAGCCTCAGCAAAAACCCAGGACATGCTGGAGTGAGTATATATCTCTCGGATGGCCTGTGAAAGCCTCGGAATCCCTCCTGAGGAGCTGGAGGAAGTTTCTGGGGATAGGGAAGTCTGGGGTTCTCTCCTCAGACTGTTGCCCCTGCGACCCGACCTAGGAAAAGCGGATGAAAATGAATGAACTGAATGATTAATCATTATTAGTATTTTATTACTAAATTAATAATACAACTATTTATTATAATTATTTAAAAAAATTATAATTATTTTATTATTATAGTATATTACTGTTTTTTTGAGTGTAAAAAATTATTATTGTAACAAGAAGACGTTAATATACTCAGTTCCTCTGTTAGGCATATGGCTCATAATATTACACATTTTTAATCATGTTAAAATGATCCTAATAGTCTTACAGTAGGCCTTTTTTATTTTAGGGTAAAAAATACTTGTTTTGTGAAAGTCATTGTCTACTTTTTGCCAAATGAGTTGTTGAAATAATAATTAATTGTTGTTGAATGGAAATACAAATTAGATTAGTTTATTTTATGTAAGGGTTGCACGATATTGGACAAAAGCTGACATCACAATATTTAGTTTGTCTGCAACATATATTGTGATATGAATCAAATTTTACAAGATGACTTAAAGCTCAATTTGGAATCAATTCATGACTTTGTATTGATTAGACTTATTTTGTAGAGGAGTATCTGCATAAAATACAATACATTTAAATAGATACAAATTAATTTTATGGTTTTCTATGAAAACAACAGTATTGAGGTACAGAAATGCAATTATGATAATATATAAAATAACACTGTATTCGTGTAGCGTCTTCATTGTATAAATCATTTAAGACAGTTTATTTAGTTTTAAATACCTTTTATAACCGCTTGGATTAGGTTTGCATAAATCTTACACAGTCACATATCTCAAAAACACATGCAAACGAAAATCTTTCCGTCTATTTTAGGGTTAAACTTTGTGATGACCCCACAAATCATATGTTCTGAACTGTGCTGCTGATCAACTATAATCCCAACTCAACATTGCAGATCCTGCGATGTGGCTATTGCAGCTTCAGAAATTTTAATATCGATACTAAAACAATATATTGTGCAGCCATAGTATATAGTAAATTATGTTTATTTTACCTTTTGCATAGACCTATTTTAAAGATTATTTTTAATGCATGTAGGAAAGTCCAAGTGTGTATAAAAAAATCTACTTGGCTAATTTTAGATATCTTTTTTGCTTTTATGTTTCCCTCTTTCTGTCTTTCTTCATTAGTTAACTTAAATGAATTTAATGATTAAGGAATTTAGTGATTCCTTAATGATTAAGGAATTAATTAATTTATTTATTTTTGGGGGGGAGTATGCTGTTGTATTTTGCACTATCTGTATTTTGTACTATCTATTTGCACTGTTGTTGTATTTACACATCTGTATTTTGCACTGTCTGTATTTTGCACTGTCATTTTATTTGCACTATCTGTATTTTGTACTGTTTTCACTGATCTTAGCACACGTACTGCTGCTGATGTGACAATAAAAGTGATTTGATTTGATTTGATTTATTTAGATTGAATGTGCAAAAATAATATCACAGGTATGTTTTAAAATAAAATTCAGCAAACTAATTTTCAAACGTTTCAACTTTTGATTTAATTTGAATTTTCTCATCACCCCCAGTTACATTAACTAAAAAGTGTTGTTTCGATATCTTCATATACAGTATATGACTCTCTGTGGTCTTCAAAAATACCATGACTCTTTTCATAAAGAGTAGGAGTGTAACCCCAATGTCCTGGCTAAAGTCCCTGAATCGGCCCTTACCAATCATGGCCTCCCTATCATCCCCATCCACCGAATTGACTATCACTGTCTCTCCACTCCCCAGATAGCTGGTGTGATGTGAACACACTGATGCCGTTATTCTGTGGCTGCCAATGCATCATCCAAGCGGATGCTGCACAATGGTGGTGGTGTGTAGAGACCGCCCTCCTCGCCATGATTGTGAAGCGCTTTGAATGTACGGCGATAAACAATAAATGCGCTATATGAAATATACATTACAATTTTAATGTTAAAAGATTATTTAATTTTTTTTCCTCTAATTTGTTCTAATTTGTAATTTGTTTATTTGTTTGTGTTCTTTTGCATTTATTGTATTTGATCCAAACAATTGTTTTGCCATGCTAATGGCCGTTGTTGCTGACATGGGGTTCAATTAAAAAAAATAATATGATGAATAAAAACATTAATCAGTTTGCATCATTGGATATTACTTTTTGCGTGCATGTAATAATAATGATAATGAGTTGATTATGTATGATATATTTAGCTATCTTGTCTTTTACCTCTCAAACTGATTTGTTCCTGTCTTTTTTATTTTACTGGCCACTCAATTACAGTAATTTAAGTATTTATATTTTCTTACTGTACATAACTATCCCAATGTGTTTTGTTTTTTAAAGTTGTTCTTTACCAAGTAGTGTGATTATTTAGTCTTTGAGTAGTGTTTAAAACATATTTTACTTCCACTACTTGATTTTGGCAAAAGGTGCTTTTAACACAGCATGATTTCTCAGTACTCTTTCTGGACCACCTTATACCTTATTTTACACCTGGTTTGGTTACTTGTGTTTTTTTTTTCTCTGTATTGTTATATTGTATAAGGTGATTGCAGACCTAATTAGAATATAATTTCCTCTTGAAACTGTAGCTATAAATACACGTTTCAGCATTTCTGTAACCTGCTGAGAATAAAAGCTCCTGATGTTTTAGCCTCTCGGCACAAGTATTCTTTCAAAGATTCAACAACAGGCTGTTTTACTCTTTAGGGTATGCACTGGAAATCCTCTGGTGTGATATTTTGCATTTCCAAGGCAGGTCCAGGAATTCAGAGAATAATGCTTGAGATAAATTCACTGCCAGCTTTACTGACTTCAGAAACACCTGCACGAATGCTTAAAGTTTTCTTTCTCTTTCATTTCACAGCTATACCGTTTTTACTAACTATAATGATCCTTCACTCATATTGTATATTTTCCAGTCAAGCTAAATGACAGATTCCAGTTTAATGCGCTAATTGAGAAGAGCAAGGAAGCTATAAATATAAATACATACAGTATACGCAGAGCAACACAGACTGAAATTGATCTGAGATGTCGCAATGATTGCATCTAGGTCTGGGCAATGCATTTAGCTTGTTTTTTTTCCATCTCACATGAATCAATTTTCCCTCCCACACAAGCCTATAACCTTGCATTTGCATTTGTTTCCTGGAGCTCTTTGCAATATTACAACTACAGATATACTTTCTTAAGAGAATGGAGTGAGATGGCTCAGATCACAAAAGACTGAATCTGTGACCATTCGGTGTAACACAAACCCTTGTAAACATTGCACATGAAAAAGTCCAGACATGTCAGATATGAGACACAAGAGAATTGAATTAACAATTTCTGGATGCTGTGATTGAATGATGAGGAAAGTAAAAGGCTGCAGGGTATCATACTGTTACATAATTTAACCAACAGGGTTTCAATGTAATATATATATATATATATATATATATATATATATATATATATATATATATATATATATATATATATATATATATATATATATATATATAGATGTGTCAAGAACACAGTTGTGTGACTAGGTCTCCTGTGATCCGCTTTAGTCTCTGTGCCCCAGGTGTGTGTGTGTGTGTGTGTGTGTGTGTGTGTGTGTGTGTGTGTGTGTGTTTGTGTTTTTGTATGTTTGTTATTTTGAAGAGTCATCTGTGAATAACATAGCAGATGACACAGCATCTGCTTATCTTATTCTGTAAAAGAATGCCTTATCTTCATATAGTTTGGAACATCCATTAATTGATTTTGCATTTGCTTGTTCAAATCCTGAAATTGACTTTTAGATATTTAAACGCCATTGTATGCAGGTCAATGGAAGTGTCTCATTTGTCAGAATAAGTGTAATGATGTGATTATTTGGGTTGGTTTTAATGTTGTTTTTATGACGTGTTTGATCTTTTGTCTGTTCTTTTTAAAAACTTATTTACCTTGACCCCATGCGATTGCTTGCAGTGGCTATTATGCATAATGCACTTTCATTACTTTCCTTTTGCTTTCACTACACAGAATTGATCAAGCTGAAAATAATAAATCTTATTCCTACTTTTTTTTGTCAAGTTAGATGCCATATTGAATCTAATACAAATGTGTTGAATAGTGAATAATAGACTAGTGAAAACAGTATTAACAAACCCCGGGGCTGTGGTTAAAAAAAATAAATTCATTATTCACTATATAAATAGTTCACCCCCAGCTCCACCAAATGAAAATTACCTACCATTTTCTCTCCCTCGTGTGGTTTGGTTTGGTTTGATGTGGTTTCTTTCTTCTGTTCAACAAAAAATAAGTTATTTTAAAAAATGCTTAGCTGAATGTCAAGCTGGCGTCATTTTGGTGTAGTGGGTTGCATGATCGCATCACAGCAAGAAGGTCGCTGATTTTTCTGGCATTTCTGTGTGGAGTTTGCTGTGTTGGTGTGGGTTTCTTCTGGGTGCTCCACTTTCCCCCACAGTCAAAGACATGCGCTGTAGGTGAATTGAATGCTAAATTGGTTGTAGTGTATGTGTAAATGCAAGAGTGTATGGGTGTTTCCCAGCATTGCTTTTACAGCTGGAAGGGCATTTGCTGCGTAAAACATATGCTGATTAAGTTGGTGGTTCATTCCGCTATGGTGACCCTTGATGAATAAAGTAACTAAGCCATAAAGAAAATGAATGAATGAATGAATGTTAGGCTTACCTTTTTACTTTAATTTTGAAGTCAATGGGTAGAATAACCAAAATAACTTCCTTTGTGTTCAGCAGAGAAGAATCCCAGCAGAAAGAATCTAAAATCGGTTTTGAACAAGCAAAGGGTAAGTTAATGACAGATTTAATTTCTGGGTGAATTATCCATTTTTGGGAACCCCCAAAGGGTGTTTTTTTATTAAAATGAGGCTGTAAGACGCATTCTTGCATAGCTTACATGGCCAACTAACCATCTTTTTTTCATTTGTCCCAATTTTTTTAATAAACCAGTCCAGTTAGTCTCCCCCCCCCCCCCCCAATTCATCTTGCTGTTGGATTGTTAGGCCCACAGTTAAATCTTTTGCTACAAATGTCATGGTTTAAACTATGGTTGGCAAAGGAAAAACACGGTTAACTTGTAAATACCACGGTTTAACCACAATAAACAATCTATTAACATATATATATTTTTGCAATAAAAACATTTTATTAAAATACATTCAGTTAGTTAGATTTCAGCATTCATTCAATTGCATTCAATTGTTCAGGCATAAAACGAGATGATAGACCGTTTAAGATAGACCGTTTCTATCCTCTAAAAGGCTGCAGACCTTTTGTGAGATGTTACCATATTACCTGTTTTGGCTGGATTAATTTTTGCAGTCTTTGTCCAGCAGAGGGAGACAACATCTTTTTGCTTGACTGCTGTTCCTTGTTTGTATATGGGCAGAACTTGACCAATAGCTGGTTTGGTTCTCAAAAGATGCCCAAAAGTGCTTCATGAACTTGTTTATACGGTATAACCAAGAGAAAGAGTGAGAGTAAAATAAATAGCATCACACCAACGAGGACCTGTAACCTGTACTTAACTGAGTAAAACAGATCTGTGTGATTGTAACATTTTTAAACACTCTCTGCATCAGGGGTCACCAATCTCTGCCCTGGAGGGCCGGTGTCCCTGCAATGTTTAGCTCCAACTTGCCTCAACACACCTGCCTGAATGCTTCAAGTATACCTAGTAAGACCTTGATTAGCTTGTTCAGGTGTGTTTGATTAGGGTTGGAGGTAAAATCTGCAGGACACCGGCCCTCCAGGAACCCTAACCCTAAGTTTGGTGACCCCTGCTCTACATCATAGGTCTCAAACTCGATTCCTGAAGGGCCGCAGCTCTGCACAAATTTGCTGCAATTCTAATCAAACACAGCTGATCCAACTAATCAAGGTTTTCAAGACTACTAGAGAATATTAAGCAGGTGTGTGTTGGAGGTGGCTGGAGATGAACTGTGCAGAGGTGCGGCCCTCCAGGAATTGAGTTTGAGGCCATTACTCTGACCCACTTTAATGTTTTTGTTAATTCCTTGTTTGTCTTGCAGTATCCCTGCCAGTACTGACAAATGTAAAAAAAAATAATTATCAGCACAGCCCATAATTTATATTGTCCCTAAAACATTTCTCTGTAATATAAAAATAATGTTTTATGTGATTAAATGGCTTATATTTGATTCATTCCCTGATACTGGAGATCTGACAATACTCCAAGTGGATTGCATTGCAAGTGTGTCTGTGTTTTTTTTCCCAAATGAACAGTAGCATTTTGATTATACTATTATTGTAAGAAGTACAATTCAGTTTCTCTCCTTTTAAAAATAGCACGAGGGATAAATTATAAAACAACACACAGGCCTACATTGTAAATCTCAAAATAAACAAATTCTTTACACATCACATATATGACTACTCTTATGGTATGGTACGGTACGGACACTTTGTGGTACAGTACTATTTGCTTTTTGGTTCCCTTTGACAGTGGAAACGGGCCTAAAATGGCCTGTTTCCAGTAAGTGGTAATGTACGAGTTAGTACGCTTTTATACCCATTTCCACTCTCAAAAGGTATCAAAAAGCGAACCACACTGTACCGTACCACTTTAGAGCTACATTTTAAAGCATGTGGATTTACAGTACGTGTCTTGTTCAAGGGCACACTTATGTAATGCATTACGTCCAACAGTGATGTGACACAATCTTGACAACCGTAGATTCTTTTTACCCATGAAAACTATTAGGCTAGTAGCACCGAAAATAAAAGCAGAGTGACTCTCATGGAGCTGCAGATTTGGCTGTGGGCCTTTTACTATTGGGCATAAATATGGCCTTTGATTTAGTTCATGAACAGAGGCAGACCGTGTGGTCAGTGACACATGCGAGAGTGGATGCTGATGCTAATAAGTTAACCAAATGTTTTTTTATTCATATTTAATTATTCATATTCGTATTGTTTTGATTCAGTATTTAATGTATTGAACAAACTCTCCTGGATTATTTTGTCAAATTATAGTATAATATATAATATAGTTAAATAGCAGCAATAAAAATATTATAATACACTATTTTCTCTGTTATTTGTTTATACGCATGACTGCAGCAAAAATGCTATTAAAGTCTTCTAAAATAATAATTGATAAACTAATCTTTTGTAAATGATTGAGGAATACAATATATATATCCTGATGAATGAATGCTATTCGATATATATTCGATGATATTCGATATATAGACAATCGAATGTCCAAGTGTGCAAACAGTATGTGTTAACTTACACTAATGTCTTAAATCCTTGCATATAATTTATTGTTTTTGATCGCGTGAATACAAAATATATAGCTTCATTTATAATCAGTCAACTGCAAAGGTGCAAGCAAAACATTTGAAAACAAATATAGTGCGGTTTCAGTTTTATTTGCAGTACCCTCTCAAAATCCACATTAAAATTAACCGTGCAAAACATTTTATGTCTTGCATCTGCTTTCATGAGTATTTCGACACAGCAAAACAGTCTGTTAATGATAACCATATCAATCTAAACTGCAGAGCTCAGCATGTGGTATTGATTGTCTGTGTTATTTGCTTGGTTATCAGGGAGAAAGGTAACACAGCCCATTTTAAAGAGTTTTCTAGAAAATTTTATCCTGTTCAGGCATGCACACATTACATTTTCAGTGGTTTGTTTGATCATCTTTTTCTTTATTGTGCTTCATATACGTTGAAGCATCTTATTCTGTTTCACTAAGCTGCAAGCTCTTGTTAAAAACACTGATATCAGACCTATTGTGCATGCCAATGCTAGTTTCTGCACTTGTTAGGGACTGGTTAGCTGTTTCACTGGTTGATAATTTTTACTTCATTTTTTTCTGTATTTTAAACATTCTGCACACATTTTCACATATTTTGGATGCTACAGTGTGTTGGTTTGAACAGTTTTTGACATGTGCAGTTCACAACACACCATAGTATGGATGTCTTATAATTTATGATTCAATTTCATTTTTACAAATGTATAAAATTAAACTCCTGAAAATTAAATTCCTGAAAATGCATACTAATGTGAGTTTGAACTACCATGTCAGTGACTGTCAACCTGCAGGAAGGTCTCTAATGACCTTCAAATTCATTCCAATTCTAAATGATGCATAACCTGTGCATTGCTCAACCTGTGTTACCTGTACCCCATCAGAAACTCTGGAAAAAACAACAACAACAAAACACATGTACCTTGACCAGCTTGTGCATTTGTACGTGTGTTATTAAGTGTGGGCACGTAACCGAATGTCCCTTTCTATGCTCTATGCAAACTGTGAGTGTACGTGTCATGTCCCGCGTGCCTGCAGAATCCCAGCAGTCCTCAGTGGAGTATATAAACTGCGGGACATCAGGTTGTGCTTCACCTACTCCAGTTGAGCTCTGTCTCACCAGAGAACCTGCTGACCATGAGGCTCATTCAAGCGCTTTCTCTGTGTCTGGCTCTCTCTCTGAGCCTTGCTGCTCCACCGTGAGTATATGTACACACCATAAAAATACCGTAAAATTTATATAAAATTTTTATTTGTTTATTTATTTGGATTTCTTTGGTGTCTGTTTCAGATTAAGTTGACAAAAATGTATTTACAAATCATTGAATATTATTTTAATCTAATGAAGTGGCTTATTCAATGTTTTACTTTTTTAAATTAACCATGAAATCATGACTGGAATAATGCTTCTTGCTAATTCAGCTTTACATATATATTTTTGTACAATGGAAACAAAGTGTTAAATTTTTTTATTGCTACAAAATATCTACTCTGGTCTGTATTCTTTAGTTTAAATTATTAATATGTGATTGCATTATAATAAAATTATATGCAATTAATATGATAAAAAATAGTCATTAAACTGAAAAGACGAAATGATAAAAATCTTTGATTGAGAAATGTGTAAAACCTGGTTTAACATGATTATAATAAGCTATAATTTAAGTCTGAAACAATTAATTTATATGTACATTTGTAATATAAAGGATTGCAATCTGTACACTTGTAACATTCACATTCTTTGGTTTCAGGCAACATAAAGAGGATCATTCTCATAAAGGTGGGTCTTGTCAGTGGCTTGATGTGCGTAAATATGCAGTAACTGAATGTAATTTTGCTCAATCTGATTCTGGTTTGTTGTTGTTATAGGCAAACCTGGTGGTGAAGGACACAAGCATGAGTTGCACCACGGTGCTCAGCTTGACCGCTGTAAAGGAATAGAGTTTGATGCAGTCGCCGTGAACGAGGAGGGAGTTCCTTATTTCTTCAAGGGTGAGAAATTTTCAGTTAAAACAAATAAGATGATAAATAAAAATAACAAAATAAAGGCAAATAATATGCAGGAAGTAATTTGATCTTGGTGACATCCTACATTGTAAAAAGCGAATAGAAATGAAGATGAAAAACATGAGCTATCAATCCCATCCTAGTGTACTCCTGCCTTAAAACAGAACCTGATTAGCCTTGACTCGTTGTTTCCCTACACACTACTCCCACCCAACACATCTGAGATCCAGTTTCTATTGGTTTAACTTCCAATGTTTTCAAAGTGTCCTACAAACAAGGGCATAGATATGCACTTGTCATTGATGGGGACGGGTGAATATATAAAAAATTCTGACTGAGGGAAGTTTAATGTACTGGCCAGATTGCTATTTGCCTGTAGGCTTCAGTTTTTAATTTAAAACAGGTTTTAACAGATTTCTAAAAAAAAAAAAAAAAAAAAAAAAAGTAATGGTTTATGATAACAAATTTGTATTTTAAAAATAAGTTTTTTTTCATATTTCTTTAAAAAAAAAATTATGAAATTAATATATAAATTCCAGTTTAAATGCACATGAGCCTGATAGTGTAATGTTAAAATAATATTAACTGATATAGAGAGTTTAATAAGGACTTATATATTTTAGCCATAGTGCAAATGAAATATGTCTCTCAAATAACAGTATTATTAAAAGAAGAAGCACAGGCTGTATTTTTTCTGACAAATTGTTTCAAATTGGACATGCTACTCTTGAGAGATTAGGAGAACTGGCAGGGGTCATATACTTTAACATGTAGCTGTGTATTCTGCAGTTTTCAGGTCGTATTATTCACAGACTATGTCAGCCTGTTTTAACGTTCTCCTCAAGTTAAAGCAGGGAAATCGAAACTCGTAACAGCATTATCATGATGGACTCAATCAGTTGTGAACTTAAGCTTATGTAA
The DNA here is from genome assembly GCF_052040795.2 of Danio rerio. NCBI lineage: Eukaryota > Metazoa > Chordata > Actinopteri > Cypriniformes > Danionidae > Danio > Danio rerio. The sequence continues at coordinate 34,715,992 of NC_141029.1, read as the reverse complement.
CTTAACACTTTTTGTTGAAAAAAGTTCCTTTCTCCACCTTTTTTTGCTGCCGCCATCGTCACTTGTGTGTGTCACACCTCACGCATTCTTTTTGCATGGAAAATTCAGTTTTGGCGCTCGCTGCTTGTATCTGAATGCAGCTAGAGCCTCTCACGTGACAGCAGGGAAAGGCACAGCCAATCACAATGTTCATATGTGTTTGGGGGGCTGTGCGACTCAATTAGAGAACGTGATTTAATTTTCTGCATGTTTAGGTTAATAGCGAAGTAGTGAAGTGAATCATTGGTGGGGACATTTTAATAGTTGGCAGATATTGATGGAGACGCAGTCCCTTCGTCCATGCTAAATCTACACCCCTGGCTAAAAAGCATATCATTATTACAGAATGAATAGATGCTCTATAACAGGGGTGTCCAAACTCGGTCCTGGAGGGCCGTTGTCCTGCATAATTTAGTTCCAGCTTCCTTCAACACACCTGCCTAAACGTTTCTAGTATACCTAAAAAGTTTGATTAGCTGGTTTGGGTGTGTCTAATTGGGGTTGGAACTTAACTTTGATGGACACTAGCCCTCCAGGACTGAATTTGGACACCCCTGCTTTATAACTTAAGCCGGGGGTGTCTATACTCGGTCCTGGAGGGTCGGTGTCCAGCAGATTTTAGCTCCAACTTGCCTCAACACACCTGCAAGGATGTTTCTAGAAAGCCTAGTAAGAGCTTGATTAACTAGCTCAGGTGTGACTGATTGGGGTTGGAACTTAACTTTGCTGGACACCGGCCCTCCAGGACAGAGTTTGGACATGCCTGACTTAAGCGATGCAGAAAGCAATGCCACTTTATGAAGCTTACATCAAGGTGTGTGTGTCATGATAAGCTGTCTTTGGAATAAATAAAGGTAGTCTATTATGGTTTTCTAGTGTTTGGTGAAGATACAAACTAAAACGAAACCCAAACAGCTTCATTTATATATTCTGTTTATATGTACTTTTTATTTTATACAGTTTTGTTTTCAATTATGCAAGTTTTTGCTCCATTTCAGACCCATTTTTGTTTAGACAATGCTGTTTTTATCCGTCAAAATTTGCATCTCTTTTTCTTTTCTTGTGTAATATATTATAAAATAATGTACTTTAGTTGAAAAGTAGTCTGTCTTTTTCTCAAGATCATGTCATTTGAAAAATTATCCTACACCTGTGTTAACTGGTCTTTCACTAATACTTTTACCCAAAGGTGACCACCTGTTCAAGGGTTTCCATGGCAAGGCTGAGCTGTCCAATAAAACCTTCCCTGAACTGGACGACCATCATCATTTGGGACATGTGGATGCTGCGTTCCGCATGCACTCTGAGGACAGCCCAGACCACCACGACCACCAGTTCTTTTTCTTGGTAAACTCCACATTCCAATTAAGTTAATAATTTACTTAGTCTGATCCACTGTAATGCTGTACATCAGACATGCAAATTCACCTCTTCTTCAACCCCATTAAAGGACAACATGGTCTTCAGCTATTTCAAGCACAAGCTGGAGAAGGACTATCCCAAACTTATCTCTGCGGTTTTCCCTGGAATCCCTGATCATTTGGATGCTGCAGTGGAGTGTCCCAAGCCAGACTGTCCTAACGACACTGTGATCTTTTTCAAAGGTATTATAGGATGTTGTTGTTTTATTTGTCATTAAAGTTACAGTGCGCAAAGAAAGGAAGTTGACATTTTGTATCATATGATTCCCTGAAGGTGATGAGATCTACCACTTTAACATGCACACCAAGAAGGTTGACGAGAAGGAATTCAAAAGCATGCCCAACTGCACAGGAGCCTTCCGTTACATGGGCCATTATTACTGCTTCCATGGACATCAGTTCTCCAAGTTTGACCCGATGACAGGAGAAGTCCATGGCAAATATCCAAAAGAGGCCCGTGATTACTTCATGAGGTGCCCTCACTTTGGTAAGTGTATAAATGAGCATGTTAGTAAAGGTGGTAGAGATGGAGCAAGCACTTTAGCATTACAAAATATTTTTCTATAAAAAAATCTTTTGTTGTCGTCTTCAGGGAGTAAGACCACTGACGACCATATTGAGAGAGAACAGTGCAGTCGTGTGCACTTGGATGCTATAACATCTGACGACGCTGGCAACATATATGCTTTCAGAGGTGAGTTTATCATTGTCATCGAAATCTCATGGCGGTTTGTAGCTGTTTTGTGCTGTAGGTGTACAATCTCATTTCAAAGATTTGTACAATGTGTTCACAACTGAGTAAATTATGTCAAGGTTTTTTTCTAAAATATCATACAAATGAAAACATTTTCATAGATAGCATGACGCAATAAAGCAAGGCAAGTTACAGATGAATGGTGGTTTCATTTCATTCTTTTTTAACTGTCTAACCACTATGACACTTATCCTGAGGTTATTTTTTGTTCTGTTTTTTAATTTAATCTGAACCTAACAATGCACAAAAGTAAGTTAAAATAAATGTAATAGTATGCCAGAAGCACAAACCATATGAAGTTTTTAAACTAATTCTGAGAGGAGCATGTGTTATGATTGATCACGACTGGCCTTGCATCATTAGTCATTGCTAGTCCAATCAAATATCATTGTTAGATCAATCAAGTTAATTCTAGCCTTCAATAAATAAGTCCATTCCTCCTACCTTCCTTATCTTCATTTTTGAGTAAAGCCCCCATCTCCCCCTTTCCTCTTTTACCAGGGGAAGCTCTCGAGACCTACCGGATCTCGAAACCCCTGTCATGCTACATGACCAGGCGGGAGCCCTGAGCTCAAGTATCTTCGAGCTCAGGGTTCTCTCCCGGGACAGCATGCCAAATCTACAAATTATATCAAGCAGTAGCTAAGTGTGAACTTACAGTATGAAATAGCGTATTTATGACTATAGTAAAGGCTAAACTTACAATGAGTTCCATTTTAACTGCCAAAACTTCCTTTTTTATGTTTTTGTCAGATTGTTCAGAACTCTTTACAATAGGAGACACAGTAATGTTACAGTAGTTATTGTGTTTACTAACATAAACAAACAATGTTCCGTAATTGTAAAGCTTTTAGTTATTATTGCTCAACATTTAGTAATGCATCATTAAAAAAATCCAATACTCTACGTGCTAACATCAGTGCACTGAGTTAACATGAACTATCAACAAACAACTGTATTTTCATTGACTAATATTAACAAAGATGAATATATACTGTATAAAATCAACTCTATTGTTTTTTTGTGTTAGTAAATAATTTAATTAACATCAACTACATGTCCTACATTGTAGAGTGTCAACAATATTCAACGAGATTGCAAACAGAGCATTACGGGGATGGGGATTTGTTACATTATTACGTCAGTAGGTGATGACAGGAGACTGTTTTTAAAACCATCATTCATTTATCATTCAAGTTATTCTTTCTAAAAACACAGAACTTGAGTGTGAGGTTAAGATCAGTAATATCTAACTATGACAATTGATAGTATTCAGACTGAGGCGAGGTTATTAATTATGGGACAAAGTTTTTATGAGGGAGTAGATTTGTTTGCTTAACTATTTAGTTAAATACCTGCAGGAGAAAACATACACACAAACATATTCCACTGTGGTGACCCTGATAAATCAGAGACTACACCAAGAGGAAAATTAGTGAATGAATGAAATCCTTGCTCTTTTTTTTTTCTCTAGGTCACCACTTCCTCAGCATAACTGGTGATAAGTTTCATTCTGACACAATCGAGAGTGAATTCAAGGAACTGCACAGTGAAGTGGATTCAGTCTTCTCCTATGATGGCCATTTCTACATGATCAAGGTTCATTTGTGTTGCAATTGGCTTTATAATATTAGGTGTCCTTCTGTTGTACACTGTAAAGTGAAAGTGTGTACAATAATATTCTCATATATTATGTGCGCAGGACAATGATGTGTTTGTGTACAAAGTTGGAAAGCCACACACACACCTGGAGGGGTACCCTAAACCCTTGAAGGATGTGCTGGGAATTGAGGGCCCCGTAGATGCTGCCTTTGTGTGCGAAGATCATCATGTTGTTCACATCATCAAAGGTATAAACACTGCTATGCTTGCTCTGTAAAAAAACTTATTGCAAGAGTTTGTTGTTCAGTGGCAGAAAGCTCACTGTCTCTTCTTCTATAGGTCAGTCAATCTATGATGTTGACTTGAAAGCCACCCCACGTAAGCTTGTGAAGGAAGGAACCATTACACAGTTCAAAAGGATTGATGCAGCAATGTGCGGACCCAAGGGTGTGACGGTTGTCATCGGTAACCATTTCTACAATTATGACAGTGTCCAAGTTATGCTGATGGCCAAAATCATGCCTGAACAGCAGAAGGTGTCTCAGCAGCTGTTTGGCTGTGACCACTAGAGGGCTGCAGGCTGAGAAAGGAAGGAAACTGCTGTGCAGTGATACAGTCTGTACAGACTTGCATTTCCAAGCAGTAACATATCCATATTCCTCTAACTCTTGTCACTTTGATCTCAAAAGTTTATTCCTACCTCTGGTGCTCTGCTCAAATCATCTAGCTCTTTGCAAACATGTGAATATGAATACAATTCTGACTTTTGCTGCCATTGCATGGCGTGCAGACTAATGTACATGTGTGTTACCACAGAGCCTGTTGTTTGAAGCTTTATCTAAGGACTTGCTTATTTCACCTTTGTCTGCTTGCTGTGTGGTTAATAAATAGTCTTATCTATTACATGTGTCTGTTTTTAATGCAGTGTATTGTGATATTAGCTATATAATAAGCTTATATGTTTAGGGGGAACATTTAAAAAAAAAAAACTGGATAATGAAAAGTCTATATACTATCCAGCAAGCATTTTTTTTGCTTTTATAAGATGTCTAATAGACGTTTAAACATAGTCGTATTGGCTGAAACAAAGCTAAACTTGGGCTGTCAGTTAAAATCTAATAGACGTCTAAGAATAGGCCAAAACAAGACTAGTCATCAAATAAACAGAAATGAATGACTACACATATAATGTCTGTCTAATCCGTCTATTTGATGACTAGTCTAGTTTTGGGCTATTCTTAGATGTCTAATAGATTTTTACTGACAGCCCAAATGTAGCATTGTTTTAGCCAAGCTGTCTATGTTTAGATGTCTATTAGACGTCTATTAGACACAAAATATCCTACTGTCACTGTATGAAACAAGCTTCTTAAGGCATCCAAAGCTTACACATTTACTCTGAACAGCCTAAATTACATAATTCAGCTTTTTAGGCTGATGTTTAATCACATTTAACAAGATTTCTTTGCTTTCATTCTTATGAAAAACGTTGTTTTCATTCTAGGCATAATGACAGTTATAACGAAGAACCATTTTTTAATGCCCGATATACAATACGATACAGAGTCAATGACTGACTTAAAGTTGTTGTCATTTTTTTGCTTTAAAATGTCTACGATTTGTTCAAGACAAACTGTTCAAAATATGTTGCATTTCTGAAATTTCTGCCATGTGGGACGTTTCAAATAAAATGAAACTTATGAGTAAAGCGAAACTTACGACTGTGAAAACGATCTCTAATTGTTTAACAAACTACTAACAGGTATAGTCCTACGAGACCATTAAATGAATAATGGAAACAAAAAAATAAAAAGAACAGGACATTTTGTGCAGCCTCGCAATATAATCTGGATGCAGCCTTTATGATGCAAGCTGAGATTGCAACACACACAATGTGCGACACAATGAATGCACTCAAATGGAGCTGATGTCACTGTGAGGTGTTGGGTTAGGAGTGAGGTTAGCCTCGGGTAAAATGAAACCGAAACCTAAGCGTAGTTACTTGAGTTCGGGCTCTCATAGTGAAAACATTAAGCATCACACAGAGCTGCTGAACAGAGTGAGTACCTTCTTCATTTCCAAATTTTATTCTCTCTCTCTCTCTCTCTTTCTCTCTCTCGTTGTATTAGCTACATGTGAGGGCTGTTTACACCTGGTTACATATATCATAACCATATAATGTGGCAATAAGATCGTAATATGATCTGTGGTGTATATTTACATCTTGACCATATTCATTTAAACACACGAAAACAACATTAAGATTATACCAGACACTATAAAAAAGCTCATTCCCAGCCAACAGACTTTTCTGACAGGGTGTTCAAATGTCATCGAGTGACATATGTGAAAGTATATTGTGGGACTGCTACTGTTTACAGGAGTTATTATTAGGGATTATACATAACAGTATAATAACAGAACGCCATTTTGAATGTATTAAAACATGTGCTTGTTGTAAAAATTTATAATAATGACAAAAAAACTTGTGCATCTCCTGACTTCCGTGTTGTAGATGTTTTTTGTAGGCAACCCCTTGTTTTAGAATGTAGTCCTGAAAACTCTCAGTTTCAAGGGCTATGTAGCCCTTCCCTTTAGCCCTACGCCTTTAAGCTAAATAGAATTGGGAAGGGCTAAGAGGTAGAATTGGGATTGGGCCTTAGTGTAGGGTTGAGCTGATAGATGATGCCAACCTCTGGCCCACCCCCGTCACAAACCCGCTCGCGAAAAATACACACTTAGGCCCCCATTTACACTAATACGTCTTAGTATTAAAATGGCATTTAAAATGGCATTTTAGAATGAAAATCATCCACATCCACACCCTGTTTTACCTAGCATTTCTAAACAGCTCTCTGTCCGCTGAAAACACACATCAGGTAAGCACACACTCACAGACACTCACAGATGGCGTCTTATTATAGTTGTTAAACATGATATTTAATTCATCTCTATCTAACGACTCTTCTGTCTTTTGAATCTATCGGGTAACGTGTCACTGTCACAGCATCAGTACACTGCTTCAGTCTTCCACTTTCACACTACTTAGTAATTTTAGTGAAAACCTCAGATACTGTTGGTTGTGCACCTTTTTTACCGACCAACCTCCTGCGAAAAAAGTGATTGACAGGTGGTAATTTGTGTGCAACTTATCTTTATTTATTTATGATTTGTTTATGGGTAAAACAAAGATCATGCGGGTCAGGTAGTTGAAACGATAGGCTACAAATAATATATTTATGAATTCATTAATTATTTATAAATAATTAAATCACCTCCGCCTATGACGATGAAGCCATCATCCATCGAGATGTTTCACAATAGACATCGTACAATGCCAAATTGGTCGACATCGCCCAACCCTACTTTAGTGTGTTCATTTCACTCACTTTCTTTTTGGTCATTCCCTGATTTATAAGGGCTTGCCACAGAGGAATAATCCACCTGTCTGTCATCTTTTTATGTGATGGATGGCCTTCCAGTCGCAACCCAGTACTAGAGTACAGCTTGCGAACCATCAGTCAGTTCTGATTTGCCCTCTACGCAGACTAACCAAGGTGTGGAAGGCCCCCTGCAAAACAAATATGTCCATTAACAGTCTAGATTAGGCCTGCAAGCTCAAAAACCTAAGCATAATATACCAAGGAAGAATGAAATGCAAACAAAACATATAAAAAGCTTAATGTGATCCATTTTGTTTTTATTCCTGTTTATTAAGTCTCTGACTGTTTCAGCTTGGCTGCTTTACTTTTAATCTCCTCTTTCAGCATGGCTGAATTCTCTCTTTCTATTTCTTCTGCTGACTTTCTCTTTATGTTTGCCTCTGCGCCAATAGTATCTGACTGCAGACTTTTATATCAAGCTTATGACATGCAATCTCAGACATGCAATCTCAGAAACAATGCTCTCAACGAAACTAAACAAAATATTCAGATAATGTAAAACTCTTGCTCTGGGTCATATTTTTCAGAATTGGTTCGACATGTCTCCATCTGGTTCAACTAAGGGTGAAAGTAGTGGTCTAAACCAGCACTATGAAGAGAAGGTCCGTCCATGCATTGACCTAGTAGACTCTCTGAGGGCATTAGGTGTTGAAAAGGACCTGAACCTGCCTGCTATTGCTGTCATCGGTGACCAGAGCTCAGGAAAGAGTTCAGTGCTGGAAGCCCTGTCTGGAGTGGCGCTCCCTAGGGGAACAGGTTATAAAACACAATTTTCCAATTCATTACTTCTTAGTTTCAATTTAAAGGTGGTGTGTGGCTGACCCCCTATATTCAACACAGGTATTGTGACACGCTGTCCTCTTGTACTGAAACTGAAGAAAATTACAAAGGACAAAAGCTGGCATGGATTGCTGACATATAATGATAAAATAAGGGAACTTAAGGACCCAGCAAAAATTGAGAAAGCTGTCTTAAATGGTATTACTTCAAAAGTCTTTTGACATATAGTTTAAGAACTTTAATGCCCTGTGATTCTTTAATGCTTTAATCTGTGGGATGATTGTGTCTTGTATTGGTAGCTCAGACTGCATTGGCTGGAATAGGCGAAGGGATCAGCCATGAAATGATCACTCTGGAGATCCAGTCATGTGATGTTCCTGACCTCACTCTCATTGACCTGCCAGGTATTGCTAGAGTCGCCACTGGCAACCAGCCAGAAGACATTGAGAAACAAGTAAGACACAAGTTTGTCAAGCAATTTCTGTAGAAATGTTAGACTTATTCATCAGTACAGTACTGCTTCAAGTCATTTTTGTTTTCTGTTACAGATAAAAAGTCTCATTGAGAAGTTCATCAAAAGACAAGAGACCATCAGCTTGGTTGTGGTTCCTGCAAACATTGACATCGCCACCACCGAGGCTCTGAAGATGGCATCCACAGTTGATCCAACTGGACAAAGGACTTTAGGTATGTTATGCTACTTGTAGGCTAATGTAACTTACTGTACCATAGCGGCAGCACCACATCAGCAGATTAAGTTGAAGCATTACCAAGTTGATTTTTTATTGCCACACTAACAACAGAATAAGTGTAGTATTGTCAAATATATTGTTCCTGTTTTCTTTAAATAAGAGTAAATCAAACACATTTTCACTCTGCAGGTATTCTGACTAAACCAGATTTAGTGGACAGAGGAATGGAGGACACGGTGGTCCGAACAGTCAATAATGAAGTGATACCCCTGAAGAAGGGCTACATGATAGTCAAGTGTCGAGGTCAGCAAGACATCAATGACAAGCTTGGTCTGGTTGAAGCTCTGGAAAAAGAAAGAAGATTTTTTGATGAAAATGTTCATTTCAGGCAAGATATTAATTAGGTTTTAACAATTTGCTCAGTTTTTTTATTTTATTTAAGTGAAGCAAATTATTCAGCTCTTTTTAGTAAACACAGACACTATAGGCTTTATGCAGCAATGATGAACACTCCTCCACTTGCCATATGTGGACATATTTAGTGGTTTCAGGAAATTAAAATGCTGTTGTTGATGTTTTGAACTTTAGATTTGTAGTTCACAATTTATATTTATCATTGTTAAATTGTTAATTTGATCTGTCATGTATTTGTTTATGTGTTTTCTTAAATGGCCAGTGTCAATTTAATATAAAGTTGAAGTCAGAATTATTAGCCCCCCTGTTTATTTTTTCCCCAATCTCTATTTAATGGAGAGAAGATTTTTTCAACACATTTCTAAACATAATAGTTTTAATAACTCATTTTTAATCACTGATTTATTTGATCTTTTCCATGATGACAGTACATAATATTTTACTAGTAATATATATTTACATTTACATAATTTACATAATATTTTTTCAAGACACTTCTATACAGCTTAAAGTGACATTTAATGGCTTAACTAGGTTAATTAGGTTGACTATGCAGGAAAGAGTAATTAGGCAAGTTATTGTATAATGATAGTTTGTTCTGTAGACTAAAATAGCTAAAATGAAACAAATAAGACTTTATCCAGAAGAAAAAATATTATCAGACAAACTATGAAAATTTCCTTGCCCTGTTAAACATATATTTTTAAAAAGAAAAAAAAAAACAATTCAAAGGAGGGCTAATTATAAACTTAGCTGTATATAAATAAATATAAATATATATATATAAATTTTATTTTATTATTATTATTTTTTTATGTATTTTTTTTTTCAAATTGTATTATTTCTCTTTAGGTCACTTCTTGAAGACAGAAAAGCTACAATACCCCTGCTTGCAGAAAGACTCACAAAAGAATTGGTTGAACACATTGCTGTGCGTACACAAATTCATACAGCAGAAACACTGACACAGCACCTACCGTATGACCTACACAAAATATGAACTGTAAAATATAAAATGTTAGAATAAAAAAGCTCTTTTGCAGTCTTGTTTGCATTTGTTTTGCATGTCACCATTTAATTTTTTTTTTACATTTAGAAAAATCTGCCACAGCTGCAGAATCAGCTTGAGATGAAATTAGAGAAGACGTCTGCTGATCTTAGAGGACTGGGAGATGGTGTTCCTCTTGATAAAAACGAGAAGAGCAATTTTCTGATAATGGTAAGAAAATACTTTTTTTAATTAATGGATCTAACACTGGACATTAATGATAATTTTTAACACTGATGATGATTAATTTGTTTCTAATTATTGTTATAACATTGTATATTGACACACTTGTTGCTGTGTATTTTTTATTTTTATAAAATTAGATGCCCTGGATAAAGTCTGGGGTACATAAAGAGTACAATAAAGAAGTCATATCCATGAGTTACAGTGCATCTGGAAAGTATTCATAGCGCTTCACTTTTTTCCCAAATTTTTTATGTTACAGCCTTATTCCTAAATGGATTAAATTAATTTATTTCCTCAATATTCTACACACAATACCCCATAATGACAATGTGAAAAGATATTTTTTTTAATTGTTGCAAACTTATTCAAAAAGAAAACTCTGAAAAAAAAAATCACATGTACGTAAGTAATAACAGCCTTTGCCATGAAGCTCTAAATTGAGCTTAGGTACATTTTGTTTTCACTGATCATTCTTGAGTTGTTTCAGCAGCTTAATTGGAGTTCACCTGTGGTAAATTCAGTTGATTGGACAATTTAAAAGGCATACAACTGTCTATATAAGGTCCCAGAATTGATACTGCATGTCAAAGCACAAACAAAGCATAAAGACAAAGGAATTGTCTGTCCTGGATAGGATTGTCTCAAGGCACAAGGTGGGGGAAGGTTGCAGAAAAATTTCTGCTGCTCTGAAAGTTCCACTGAGCACAGTGGCATCCATTATCCATAAGTGAAAGATGTTTGGAACCACCAGGACTCTTCCTAGCTGGCCATCTAAGCTGAGTGATTGGGCCAGAAGGGCCTTAGTCGGAGACGGTGATTAAAAACCCGATGGTCACTCTGTCTGAGCTCCAGCGTTCTTCTATGGAGAGAGGAGAACCTTACAGAAGGACAACCATCTGTGCAGCAATCCACCAATGTGCCTGTATGGTAGAGTGGCCAGACGAAAGCTAAGAAAAAGTGAAGGGCTATGAATACTTTCCGGATGCACTGTATATACATTACCTTCTGTTTTCTTTAAATGAGCAGTTTTTCAATTATTTTTAATTTCACCAAACTGATTTTTTATGTGTAAATTTATGAGCTTTTGATTTCTACAGAAAATTCGCCAGTTTAATGATGTTCTTGAAAGAGTTCAGATGGCAGAAGAGGATGTTGAAAAACCAAACACAAGGGTCTTCTCCAAAATCAGAAGTGAATTTGTCAAATGGAAACGCATCCTGGATTCCAAAGCCATTAAGAGTGAGTTTTTAATTGAACTTTTACATTACCAACATTTTATTTGTTTATTTATTTATTTGAATCGGACATCACAATTACACTGGACAACCAAATGCATTTGTTGAAGTGTTTTAGCAAACTTGCTAATTCTCAACACCTGTCCACAGGAGGCTTGAATAATGGAATAATAATAATACAAAATGGAAATATAACAAAAACATATACACAACATTATATTTCTTTACATACAATTACTGAAGCAAAAGCAAAGGCGACATGATCCAACGAACTAACAGTAGACTGTTTGTGCAAACACTGCTGCTTTGTTTTTAACCACTTTTTAAGAGCACTACTAAAAATATTTAGATTAATTTCTGATTTTAAGCTAACAGGTAAATCATTCCACAGTTTGGCTCCCTTTTACAGAGAAGACATATTGACCAAATGAGTCTTACACTTTGGCACTAGACAGTCACCATAAGCAGTTGCCCGTGTGACTCTGTAAGAGGTTTGATGCCGACTGATTAGATCAGAAAACAGGATTGGAACATGATTATTTAAACATTTGAAAACCAATTTAAGATAATTATATATCAAAACTAAAAAGGTTATGTTAACATAAAACTTCACAATACAGTATTAACTCTCATTTAAAAGCTCTCTGCAGTGTTTCTGCTAATCTTGGGGCTTGTGTCTGTGAAGGAATAGTATTACTGATGGTTGTATTTTGTAAATCAGCTCTTTGTTATTTTTTAACTTTGCCTTTTCTCCTTCTAAACAATGTATTTTTTCCACAGCCACCAACTATTTTGTGGCAGCGAAGAGTCCAATATGCTAATGGTATTTTTTCTCATTTCTCTCTGTTCCCTTAAGCGGAGGAAACCCTCAGAGATGAGGTACAGGAGTATGTAAAGACACGCAGGGGAAAGGAGCTTCCTGGATTTGTGAACTACAGAACCTTCGAGAACATTGTCAAGAAACATATTGCGGAGCTTCATGAACCTGCTTTAAAGCTGCTCAAAGATGTTACAGGTAAAGAACAGTGTTTGATGGTTTACAGGCATTTAAATTTATCCCTTACATTTTACATTTTTTGCTACTGAACAAAGTAAATCAGCAGATTATTTGAAAAAAGTTATACATAAAAGAGCACATAAAGCCAGTTATGCATACATGATGTGTTTTGCCACCTCTGATTGACTTTGTTTTATTGTCTCTTTTCTTTACAGACATTGTTCACTCCAGTGTTGACCATATTGTTAATGCTCATTTTAGCTCCTTCTCGCCACTGATGAGGGCTGCAAAAGACCCAACTGAAGATTTCCTCCATGAGCAGTTTCAGAGGGCTGAGGAAAAAATACATTCTCAGTTTAGGATGGAGAAGATTGTCTACTCTCAAGACGATCTTTACAGTGACCAGCTAACCACTGCAAAAAATACTTTAAGAGGTTATGGTCTGCAGTCACCCAATGTCAGTGCAGATGTACGGGAGATGGCATACCATCTCACCTCCTATTTAACGGTTTGTATACCTTTTAATTAAGTTATCCTTGTTTGAGCATGGGCCGGTGTTAGATTCTGACGGTATGATAACCTTGGATAATAGTATCAAAGTTTCATGGTATCACGGTATTGTGATCAGTGCTCCAAAATCAGTTCTTTTTAAATGTCTGGATAAAAAAAATTAAAAATTCCCTCATTGAGCACAATTCAATATATTCTATTTTAAGAAACATTTAAAATATTTTGGACCAGTAGCTTTTGATGTGGAATTTTATTTTCTGCTGGATGTACTGTTGCCCTAAAAACTAAATAAAAAAGTGATAAAAAACATAAAAAACTGAAATATACCTCAGGAACGGTATAACAGAAAACTTTGGCGTTTTTTTTTTTAAACCTTGACTTTTCCAAACCACGGTAAACCTTGAAACTGGTTATCATCCCCTGTCTGTCCTTGTTCTTTATAGAGTATAGTTTGTAGTTTTGCTTAAAATTACTTCTAAATTCAAAATATTCAATTTTCTGCAAACTGGCCTGTTTCCCGTTTCCCTCTAAACAGCTTACTACTGCAGCTTGCCTTTACAGTAGAGTTAATTATTCCTTCAACGTAAAGGTGCAGTAGGTGGTTTTCTTCAGATACATTTTTGTTGTGCTGGTTTAAAGTCTTTTCACAGTCCAATAGTACTGATTACAGTAAATGATCTGAATGTGTTTATATGTATTTTTATATTCTGGGTAAAGCCTGGTTTATACTTCTGCGTCAAGTGACCGGCGTAACCCATGGAGCATGCACACGCGTAGCTGTGCATTTATACTTCTGCGCGCTGTCTCTGTTGGTCTGCATTAACACTTCCGAAACGCTAGTTGGCAGTGAGGTGTAAATGTTCCTCTGTGTCGAGTTTCTTCTGTGCTGTTTTGCTTTTCCTGAACACTTCCGGGATGTACAAGTTTTTTTATTATTATTATTATTATTATTATTATTATTATTATTTTTAGATCTTATAAGAACATACAGAAATAAAACAAATGACCGAACAAAGAAACATCTTTTTCATCTAGGAAGTCCAAATAGCAGCATCCACACACACAAAAACAAAAAACAAATAAATATATATCAAAATAATAAAATTGAAATAAATAAATAAATAAGCAAAATACAATTCACTATAATACAAAGGGGTTAACGTCTCATCAGCTTTAAAGAATTGAGAAAGACAATTAAATCTTTGTGGAAAAGCAAAAAAGTGTGTGTGTGTGTGTGTGTGTGTGGGGGGGGGGGTGTTATTAAAAAATCTGCATTTATGAATGAAATAGTTTGCCATAGTCACAATATTGTTAACCAAAATTTCCAGCTCAGAATTCTGACAAAAAGATAAATATTTACAGTTTTAATATCAAAATCAGGTATTACATATTTTAATCTTAACCAAACAGTAATGTCATCCCATAACTTTTTTTAAAAATTTGCATAAATAAAACAAATGTTCCAATTACTCTATGTCTGCTTCACAAAAGGTACAAATGTTACAATCCAAATTAAGTCTGAGGAACTCATCACAAGAATAAATATCGTTAAAAATTTTAAACTGAACTTCTTTTGCCTTTGGTACAAGGGAAAAGAGAGAAGTCTTGTTCAAAACACCTTGTCTTCCGGAAAATCTAAAACAAGGGGTCTTTTCTTAACTTTAAAAAGGAAAAGCTGTGTATTTACTAACCTTCTTAAGGTCTTATTATTACAGCTCTACCTAGTAAAATTAATACCAGCAATAATAAGATTGCCTAATCTTGGTATCACAGAAGAATAACCCAATTCCGCTTTGATTAGCTGAACCAAACCACCAGGACAAAATACAATTTCTGAGTATGAATAATTTTTCACAAAAATCATCATAATTGAGGAAATTTCCAACCCCATCCAAAATTTGTATAATAGACCAAACACCTTTGTCCATCAACTCTTGAAAAAACACAGATTTCCTCTTAATAAGTATATACTTATTATTCCACAAAGAACAGCTATGTGGCGAAAAAATTATGTTTGTATATTAACTTCCAATACAGCAATACCTGACTATGAAAAGATGACAATTTACACTTTAACTTTGATGGCTCAAAATCGCATCTTAAAAGAAAGTCTATGCCGCCAAAGAAATAAAAAATTTTAGAAGAAAACCTAAAACCGAAAGAATGTTTATGTCGAAGGAAGGTTTGAAGCCGCTTCAGCTTAAGGGTACCATTCATAACATCAAAATCAATAACATTCAATCCACCCTCATTGATTGGTTTCACTACATCTGATTTTCTTAGATAATGATGCTTATTTTTCCATAGAAATTTATATTGCATTTGATTCAGATTTTTAACGTACCTATCACAAATACTTAAAGAAAAAGCTGGGTAAATCATCCTGAAAAGTGCTTCTGACTTTTGTAAAACAATTCTACCAAAATTAGATAGATTCCTTTGAACCCACAAATTTAATAATTCTGACTTTTATCAAATTATCCATCAAATTAGTTTTTTCCCTAACTTTAGGGTCTTTAGAAATAACAACACCCAAGTATTTTACCTCATTTTTAACTGGAATATTGAACAGTTGTGTTTCGGTATGGTTATGGAGTGCCATCAGCTCACATTTTTTTTTAATTCAATTGCAGACCAGAAGCATTTGAAAAATGAGACACCAGATTAATGGCAACTGGAATCTGTTCTGCATTACTGAGAAACAGGGTGGTATCGTCTGATAGTTGACTTATTATTAATTGACTCCCTAAAACATTCAAAGGTCTGATAGCTCTGCAATTTTTAACATACAATGCTAATAATTCAGCTACTAAAATAAATAAATACGGGCTTGTCGGATCCCCTTGTCTAATGCCTCTATTAATGTTAAACCTCTTTGAAGTCCCAAATGGTAATGATACTGAACTATTTATGTCTTTATATAACATTTCTATTACTTAAACAAATTTATGACCTAAACCAAAAAATTTCAATGTATGTAAAATAAAATTATGTTCTACAGTATCTAATGCCTTGTAGAAGTCAAGAAATAAAACAAAAACATCCTCTTTAATTAAATGTAATCAATTAGATCTAAGACAAGTCTAATGTTGTTGTGAATTAGCCTTCCTTTAATAAAACCAGACTGAGTTTCACTTATAACTTGATTCAATCTAAATTTCAATCTATTAGCTATAGCAGATGTAAGAATTAAGAATTATAATCCACATTGAGTAGAGTAATCGGCCTCAAATTCTCAATAATTCTTATATCTTTGTTTGCCTTTGGAATAAGAATAATTAAGCCCTGTTTCATAGCAAGTAAAGTATTAGAATTAAAACACTCTTTTAATACTGCAAATAACAAATGTTTTATATCCTCCCCAAAAAAATTTGTAAAAGTTAGTAGTCAAACCATCCTGACCAGGAGACTTACCCAAACACATCTTTTTGATAGCTGCTTCAAGTTCCTCTAGCTACAAATCCTCATCACACATTTCTTTAAATTCAATATCTATCTGTGGGATATAATCTTTAACCTTTTTAATTAAATAGCATTATTTTCAGAATATGATAAAGAGTAAATATTACTATAAAATGAATATATTTCCTTATATCAGTTTAGAATCCGTAATTATTGCATCCTTAATAACTAAAGTATGAATTGCATTACTTTGCTGTCTCCTCTTTTCTAATTGACAAAAGTAAGCTGTGTTCTTCTCTCCTTCTTCCATCCATTTTGCCCGACACCTTACAAAAGCTCCTTGTGCTTTCATTACATACATGCTGTCTAATTTAGCTTGAATAGTGATTAACTTTTCCACATCTTTAACCTTATCATGCGTGTTACAGCAAGCATTAATTTCCTGAATTATTCTTAATTCTTTTTGCAATATATCGCTTCTCTTTTGTTTACAAAACCGAATTGAAACTTCCCTTGTTTTAAATTTAAAGTACTCCCATTTAATCCCACTGGAATTTAAAGAGAAATCATTCTCAACCTCACTAATTAGGTTTCTAATTTGACTACAATAAACTTTATCCTTTAAAAGTTCTGCATTGAACTTCCAATAGTCTTTCTTAGTAGTATTTTTTCTTACTGGTGTCAAAGTTAATGAAATCAAACAGTGATCTGTCAATGGTGCAGCAGAACTTAAAACCTGGTTCGCAAGCTCCAGATATTCCTCAGTTATGAGCCAAAAATCTATTCGTGACCTAAAGGACCCATTAGGTTTAATCCAAGAGAACTGATTGGTATTAGGATTCTTGACTCTCCATACATCTATAAGAGAGTTAACTTGGCAAAATTCCTGAATAATACTATTAAGACGATGACTTGTAAAACTAGAGGGAGATCTATCCATCCATTCATCAGGTGCCAAGTTAAAATCACCTCCAATTAGTACCAAATTTGTATTAAATTTTGATTTAAATTGTAAAACAACCTCTGTTAGATCGGATAATAAAGACTTGTTTTGCCCAGCACAATTATAGCCATACACATTCACTATAATAACAAAAATACCTTCACTGTTAATCACAGCAGTAAGCCAATGACCATAATCATCAGACTGAAAAGTCACAACCTTCCCAGGACAATTGTTGAGGCAAATGGCGACACCTGCTGATCGATTAGACCCATGACTGAACAAGATTGTGTCTCCCCACTATATTTTCCAAAAAGCTTCATCTTCAACAGTAGAATGAGTCTCTTGAAGAAACAAAAACTGTGATTTCTGCCCCTAGCAAACAAAAATATTTTCCCCCTAGCAAAAAAAAATATATATTTTTGCTAGAAAAATATTTCTAGCAAACAAAAATATAGCTTTCCATTTTACTTTGTCCTTTAGACCCCTTGCATTCAGTAAACAAAAAGATAAACTAGATTTTAGTGAAAACATGTTCCACTGAAACTCACAGTGAACAAAGTAAAAATGTCACTGAACAGTCAGTATAGAATCGGAAGAAGAAAAAAAACTTGCAACGCAAAAAGAGTCTCTGAATAATAAGCTTTTCCCTTATTCAAACCTTTCATCATTCGGGAAAAATTTGCTTTCCCTCAATGAAAGCCAATGGACCCCGAAAGTACGCCACTTTCCCTTCTGCTCGAGCTTGTTTAATGCGTGGCCAGAGCACTTGCCTCGCCTCTCTGTCCTCTAATTAAATCCTGCTTCGTTGCACACTGATGATCCCTTGGACAGTATCCAGATTTGATCTCTGTAGATTCTCTTTGAAAACTGCATGATAATTTGACGTGTGCGATTATCTTCTCTCCTGCCATTTCGATGGACAGAGTCAACCGCTTCTTCCATTTCCAAGGGCACGCCAGGTGCAATCTTGGAGAGCAAGGTGATCACTACTTCTCTAGTATTCTCGTTCTGTTTCTCTTGAAGTCCTTTTATGTGTAAATTCCAGCGCCTTTTGTAGCGATCCAATTCTCCTACCCTAGATTTCAACTCTTTGTTTTATTTTTGGAGATCAGAAAGCTCCAGTTCCAATTCAATGTTCTCTTCCAATTTTTTCGTGACTTCTTCCAACTTTTCTTCCTGCTTGTCAAATCTTTTGCCGAGGGAGTAAATAGCCTCGAGAATATGTGCATTAGAGTTATCTTCTTCGCTGTCAGAACGTACTGTACTGTATACGAAATGTGCACTTTACTGGGCGTAACAGGTAGATTCACGTCACCACAAACCTCCAGGAGACGCTTATTAGTTTCAGCACCTACTTCCATCACCTCCGCATAATCATGATCAAATTTGTCGCTGATTACAGCTATATCCTCCAGTTTTTTTCCTCTACCCGCCATTTATGGATGATGAAAAAACAATTCGCTACCAATTAATTGGGAAAACTTTAAAGAACACTAAGAAACACTTTGAGACTCCGCCAGCTGTTACAAAATGCTGCTACCTAGTACGCCATCTTGGTCTCCACACTTGTAATCAATCGCTCCATCAGCTCGCACCATTCACGCGGCTCTCGGTCCCGCCCAGACTCGTCAGTGCTACCAATCCGACCAATCACAGAGCTTGCGCTACGCGTTGTTGCGACGTGTAGTTACATTTTTTGAGAGGTGCACGTCAGTGACGGCGATGGCCACGGCGAAGGGCTATGCGTCAGCGCCGTAGCATACGCCGACGTTTGACGCAGAAGTATAAATCAGCCTTAAATCAGCCTTTAGGCATAAAACAAAAAAATGTTCATCCAATTAAATATTGTCGGGCCGACATCTCCCATAATTCCGATAAGTAGCTCAAATTGTCTGTCAACAAATGCAAATTTGGGCTTTTGCGCATTCATGCAGATCCGCCTGTGCATACCTGCATGAGCGCCGCGCCTGCACGCCTAGTATTTTATCTTTATGCAGAGCTGATGCAGATGTTGTTCTTATAAATGGGTTAATGGTATATGCACAGACGTGTTGTTCAGCCACTGAAATCTCCTAGCGAAGATTAATGTGATTGTTTTCAGTTTCATAAGGTCCTTTTAAAGCATTTATAATGCAGATTTATATTTAGTTTAACAACAAAACATAAGTGAATAGCACTATTCTGCACAGCCGAAAAAGCTAGGCAGTTGCTTTTATATTCAAATTGGCTCATTTATGAACAATGACAGCCTGTGACGTGCTCCCGATATTGTTTACCATGCTACTCTGAATATTCGCTCTGAAATAGCATGCAAGTATGGCTTAGTAATAAGTGACATTTTTGCAGCCAACCACTACATACACTTCTAACTTGCGAATGACATGAACTAGTGAAGGGGTCACCAACCTTTATGAAACTGAGAGCTACTTCTTGGGTATTGATTAATGTGGAGGGCTACCAGTTTGATAAGCACTTCTCAAATAACAAATTTTCTCAATTTACTTTTAATTATACTTTATGTTTTTGGTAATAATTAATAATATTCATCCATGTGAAGACACTGATCATGTTAATGATCTCACAAAAGTTATCAACAATGATTTAACAGGGTAGGAAATACCCTGTATTTAATATATCAATGTGCAACACTTTATTTTTTATATATCTATGCAAATATTTACATTTTTAAATGATTACTTCTATATTAGATGAAGCTTACTGGTAAGTGGCGCTATGGTGAGCTATTTTTTAGAACAGACCTGTGGGCAACACATGAGATCCTCGCGGGCACCATGTTGGAGACCCCTGAACTAGTGGGTTGTATGGTGTTGTGTCGCGGTGTGTGCGTTTGCTATTTCAGGAGGCGTGGCTTTGAAACAGTGCCTCCCCTGCCGTCCAAAGCTAATATGCTAACCGATTACTGTTTTGGCAGATCACCTACTGCACCTTTAATTTGAGATTGAAGAAGAAAAAAAAAATCACATCAAAGATTATTTAAAGAATAAAGAATTTTGGTTAATCTCTTGCACTGTATAAACAAAGACATAATGACTTTAAATGTTATTGGTATGTGTTTGCAGATTGCATGTGAACGTCTGGCTAACCAGATTCCACTGATAGTCCAGTATCACATGCTGAACCAGTACATCTCTCAGCTTCAGAATGCAATGCTTGGCCTTATTGGAAAGAACAGTCCAGGAATGCTGCTCTGTGAAGATTCTGGTGTTGCCCGTAAAAGAAAAGATCTGAAAGAGCGACTGGAGCGCCTCAAGAGTGCAGGAAGAGTCCTGTCTAAGTTTGTGCATTCTGCATAAGGTCACTGGTTTAAGTCCTGGCTGGGTGTGTGACACTCGAAAACACTACAAATTGCTGTAAATCCCAAATGTTAAAACATTGTATCCCTTTTGTTCTACTGCATGTTACTGGTCTTATTGTGAGTGGTTTATTTACTGTTACTATATTGTTGTTTTAAAAAATGCATTTTACCTAATAATTCTTAATTAAATTGTCAGAATATAAACTGTTGATAAACCAAATAATTTGTCTTATTAGATCCTGATGAATCGCTATGAATGAATATTAAATAAACTTAAACACAGCATGTATATTATAAATACTGTTAAACCCGAAAAGTTAAGGTAACTCAAACTGTTTGAGGAAACTGCAACAAACCATTTAAGTTCAAAAACTAATCGTACTGAGTACTGTGAACTTAATCCACTTGAGTAAATGAAGCAATTTGAGCACAGTAAAACCCAATAAATGAAGAGAACTCAAACCAATTGAGTATTGTAAAACCCAATAAGTTAAGGCAACTAAAACCATTTGAGGAAACCAATGGCAGCAAACCATTTGAGTTAAACTAATCTATTTGAGTACTGTGAACTTACTCCATTTAAGTTGAAATAATGAGGTATTTAATTAACTCATTACCTTCAGCACTGAGATCAAAACTATATATATTGCACATTTATGTTTTACAGTGTACCCTTTGTCCAACACATTATTACAAGCAATAAATAAGATAAATAACTCCCATGGCTTGGGACAATATACTGAAGTCTTTTAACATGAAAAGACAGGTCTTTGCAAGAGGCTGAACGTTGATCAGAGCTTTGTTTATGAGCAAGTTCACAAAAACGAAAGTAAAACCACATTTTTACAAACACACATTCATTTGCTAACTTTCTGGGAATTTCCCTTAGACACACTGTACCATGCATATACTAAACACAACCCTCTGAACAAATAAAACAAAGTATTTCCAAAATACTTTATTCTGTATTATTTGTAAGCTGTTTTCTTTACGGGGACAAACAATAAAGGAATTTAAAAAATTTCTTTGGTCCCCGCAATGAAGGGGAATAAACAAACGAAACAAAAGAAAAAACTTTATTTCACATACACAAAAAATATACAAGGAATACTAATAATAATTGGATACTTTACATTACAGTATTATTTCGGGGGATTTGAACTTCACAATTTACAGTACATGTAAAAAGATACTTGTTACAGGCAGTCTCAATTAGGAAGTCAGACTTCCTCCATGCGATCACACAAATATAATCAGACTTATTTTATATCCTGCAGATTGCAGAATTCAGATTAAGCACAAACATTCACTTTTTTGGTTGAACATTACAGCATATGTATCCTCTCTCTGTCAAAACACATCATTTTCTGATATTGACTGTGATTCCTTTACAGTTTCCAAAAAAACCAAGGGCACAAATGGGCAGAGCAAACTGACACGTACTGTGAATAATGTGTAATGTGCAATGACATGATGAAATCTGCAGCACTTTTATGTGAACAACTGATTCAAAAAAGAAGGCCTATAAAGCCTTAAGTGAAAGGAAAACCATTCTTTTATTTAGTTTGAGATTAGATGAAAGTAGTCAGAGAGTAATGTGCATTTTAAATACAAATACAAGCAAAACATAAATCCCCTGACTGCTGACAATATATTAAGGTCTTTTGAAATGAAATGACAGGTCTGTGCAAGCAGCTGAACATTGATCAGAGCTTTGACAAATGTTCATGAGCAAGTTCACAAGAGTCGAGGATACACACACATTTAAAGAAAAATCCCACAG
The DNA here is from genome assembly GCF_052040795.2 of Danio rerio. Taxonomy (NCBI): domain Eukaryota; kingdom Metazoa; phylum Chordata; class Actinopteri; order Cypriniformes; family Danionidae; genus Danio; species Danio rerio. The sequence goes on along the minus strand of NC_141029.1, from coordinate 34,693,424 downwards.
AAACGAAAGGAAAACCATTCATTTGGGAACTTTGTGGCAATTGCAACGTAAATAATTTACGTTTTGTCAGTTTAGGGGGTAATTCAAATGAATTTGTACGAGTTCAGCCGTACGAAAACATGTGATTTTAAAAAGGAGGCCTGGCACCTAACCCCAACCGTCATTGGGTGGTGAGCAAATTGTAATAATTTGTACCAATTAGCCACTAAATCAAAAAGTAACGAATTGCCATGAGGTTGTGTTGGGATTTCTCTTAGACATACTATGTATACTAAACAACCCTCTGAACAAATAAAAAAATGTTGCATTTTCCAAAATACTTCGTTCTGTATTATTTATAAGCTGTTTTCTTCATGGGTGATGCAGTAGGTAGTGCTGTCGCCTACAGCAAGAAGGTCGCTGGTTCGAGCCTTGGCTGGATCAGTTGGCGTTTCTGAGTGGAGTTTGCATGTTCTCCTTGCATTCCTTTGGGTTTCCTCCGGGTGCTCCAATTTTGGCTAAAATGTCTGTAGTGTATAAGAAGACCCAGAAATGGGTTGCAGCTGGAAGGGCATCTGCAAGTAAAACATATGCTGGATAAGTTGGCGGTTCATTTCGCTGTGGCGACCCCAGATTAATAAAGGGACTAAGCCTAAAAGAAAATGAATGTTTTCTTCATGGGGACAAATAATAAAAGAATTTTAAAAACGACTTTGGTTCCTGCAATGCAGGGCATAAATTAAACAAAAGAAAAAAATATTTTACATACACACAAAATGTACAAGAATCATTTCGCGCGATTTGAACTTTACAATTTACAGTACATTCAAAAAAAACAAAAAATAATTTTTACAAGCAGTCTCAATTAGGAAGTCAGACTTCCTCCATGCGATCACACAAATATAATCAGACTTATTTTATATCCTGCAGATTGCAGAATTCAGATTAAGCACAAACATTTACTTTTTTGGTTGAACATTACAGCATATGTATCCTCTCTCTGTCAAAACACATCATTTTCTGATATTTGCTGTGATTCCTTTACAGTTTCCGGAAACACCAAGGGCACAAATGGGCAGAGCAAACTGACACGTACTGTGAATAATGTGTAATCTGCAATGACATGATGAAATCTGCAGCACCTTTATGTGAACAACTGATTCAAAAAAGAAGGCCTATAAAGCCTTAAGTGAAAGGAAAACCATTCTTTTATTTAGTTTGAGATTAGATGAAAGTAGTCAGAGAGTAATGTGCATTTTAAATACAAATACAAGCAAAACATAAATCCCCTGACTGCTGACAATATATTAAGTTCTTTTGAAATGAAATGACAGGTCTGTGCAAGCAGCTAAACATTGATCAGAGCTTTGGCAAATGTTCATGAGCAAGTTCACAAGAGTCGAGGATACACACACATTTAAAGAAAAATCCCACAGAAACGAAAGGAAAACCATTCATTTGGGAACTTTGTGGCAATTGCAACGTAAATATTTTACGTTTTGTCAGTTTAGGGGGTAATTCAAATGAATTCGTACGAGTTCAGCCGTACGAAAACATGTGATTTTAAAAAGGAGGCCTGGCACCTAACCCCAACCGTCATTGGGTGGTGAGCAAATCGTAATAATTTGTACCAATTAGCCACTAAATCAAAAAGTAACGAATTGCCATGGGGTTGTGTTGGAATTTCCCTTAGACATACTATGTATACTAAACAACCCTCTGCACAAATAAAAAAATGTTGCATTTTCCAAAATACTTCATTCTGTATTATTTATAAGCTGTTTTCTTCATGGGTGATGCAGGTAGTGCTGTCGCCTACAGCAAGAAGGTCGCTGGTTCGAGCCTTGGCTGGATCAGTTGGCGTTTCTGAGTGGAGTTTGCATGTTCTCCTTGCATTCCTTTGGGTTTCCTCCGGGTGCTCCAATTTTGGCTAAAATGTCTGTAGTGTATAAGAAGACCCAGAAATGGGTTGCAGCTGGAAGGGCATCTGCAAGTAAAACATATGCTGGATAAGTTGGCGGTTCATTTCGCTGTGGCGACCCCAGATTAATAAAGGGACTAAGCCTAAAAGAAAATGAATGTTTTCTTCATGGGGACAAATAATAAAAGAATTTTAAAAACGACTTTGGTTTCTGCAATGCAGGGCATAAATTAAACAAAAGAAAAAAAATATTTTACATACACACAAAATGTACAAGAATCATTTCGCGCGATTTGAACTTTACAATTTACAGTACATCCAAAAAAAACAAAAAATAATTTTTACAAGCAGTCTCAATTAGGAAGTCAGACTTCCTCCATGCGATCACACAAATATAATCAGACTTATTTTATATCCTGCAGATTGCAGAATTCAGATTAAGCACAAACATTTACTTTTTTGGTTGAACATTACAGCATATGTATCCTCTCTCTGTCAAAACACATCATTTTCTGATATTTGCTGTGATTCCTTTACAGTTTCCGGAAACACCAAGGGCACAAATGGGCAGAGCAAACTGACATGTACTGTGAATAATGTGTAATCTGCAATGACAAGATAAAATCTGCAGCAAATGTTATAATGCAGAAAAGCTAATTCATGCTTTAACGGCTTTGTGACTAGATTATAGTGTTACTTAGTGATTGCCCTGTAGCCTATGGTTCAAAATGCAGCATGTGCTTACCAGAAATAATAAATATCAATTATACATTTGATAATTCGATTGATTTTAAAGCCCATTCCCCAAATCACACCATAAGAAAAATGGCATCTCATATCTCTCTGTTTCCTGATGTTCACATTATTTTGGATCTAGTTTGTGTCCGGAGGAGATGGTTGTCGTGCTCAGAGGGCGTCCTCAACACAGATTCACATACTTAGAGAGGACATTGACCAAATGAGTCTCTACATAAGTCTCTTTGCCCAGCTAGAACACTCATCCCAAACCTAGTTGGACCTGCACCTTTACCATGATGGATACTCACAGTTTTCAAGGTCTCATACATTGTTCACCTGTGTCTTTCTAGACTCCAGCTCTGCCTCTTATCTGTTTGGCCAGAGGAGATCAAACCCAATTTTTCCCGAGGTTTGATCTTCATTTCTATCAATTCATGAGCTTGTTTGGCTGACCTGGGAGAGAGCCCTGAGGTCAAAAGATCACCGAGCCCAGGGCTCCCTTCCATTTACTGGGCGAGGAGGGGAGTTTGAGCTCAGGTAGATCTCGAGAACTCCCCTTCTTATTTATGCCTAATGACAAATTAGATTGCTATGAAGAGATATACTGCTGACTAAGAGCTTGTCTATGGTGCTAATTTGGTTTAGTCAATTCACTTATGTTGCATATCTGTAGACAACTGAGGAACTGGGGAACCCGGGGGAAACCCACGCAAGCACGGAGAGAACATGTAAACTCCACAAAGAAAAATTGACTGGTAAAGATTAAACCAGTGACATTCTTGCTGTGAGGCAACAGTGCTACTTTTGTGAAAAAGGAATATGTTTTTTTTGTCTCTTTTTATTAAACAATTGTATTTGTATTGCTTAAGGTGATACAGTATATATTAACCAAACTTCTCAAGTGTGATATGTTTTGCGTACTCATTTTTGCAGAAGTAGATGAAGCTGAAAGAAATGCAAAGGCCTGATTGTCTAAAATCAACTTGAGCTCTGCAGCAAAACTTCCTGCAAGCACAGAATTAGCAGTTGAGAAGGCTTGTCAATTTGTCTTTGTGCAGAGAATTCATAGAAAAAGAGGATGCATGTTTGTGTGCGGCCAGTGGGGGACTGGAGAATGATTGACAAGTGACGAATTCCACCAAACTCCAGCTGTTAATATCAGCTATAAAAGCACAAATCAGGAAATGACATTTGTTGAGCGCCTCCTGAATGTAACTTTTGCATATGAGGATACCAGAATTCTGTTAATCGAATTATTAATTTGTATCCAATAAATTATTAAGATTTTTGACATTGAAGAAAAACCTCTCCTGGTCTTTTTTATTGAACACGCATGGAATGGTGAATCAAGTGTTAGCTAATGCGGGATCAGCCATGGTCAATCATAAGCATCAGCATGTGATCCTCTCAAAACTAGTTTATAAATAAACTTCACTTGATGGATTTTTTGTCGCAAGCAATGCACTGTAGCCTTTGGCTGTCTGATTAGCGCAGACAGAGTTGTTCATAAGTGGATCATCTTTTACCATTAACATTCATATTGAACTGAACTGAATTAACTAGCCAGAAATAATATACACCAGCATTCTGACACTACTCTGCAGCCTTCTTAATATTGAACATGTCCAACAAATTAAAATGTTATTATCTGACTTTTCTTAAGTCTCCTGTTCATCCATGTAAAGCCATTTTTTTTGAGAGGAATGAGGAACAGCAACCACGGAAACTCCACTGACACGATTTCAAGACAAAACACATCCACATTCCTCTAACCATCGTGACTGTAATTACAGGGAAATTCCCTGTAACCTAAATCCTAACTTCAGGCCTTTCAAGATTTAGGACACGGACACGGACACACACACACACACGGACACACACACGGACACACACACGGACACACACACACACACACACACACACATACACACACACACAAAATTGAAACTAAAACATAACTAAATGAAAGTGAAACGAACAAAAGCATTTATAAACCAGCAATCATCTCTGAGCGTATCATAACGGTGCCAGTGTGGTGAACTGAGTGAGTACCAACTTGTCTTCTTCTTACTTCAAATCTTTATATTCTCATTGTGTCTTTGGAGGAACTTGAACAAGTATGCAAACTAACTGTGCAGATAAGAGACTTCCTGGTTGTCTGTGCATTTGAGACATTTCGTGTAGGCTATGTTAATAGACATTCAGAAAATATTTTTAACACATCAGAATTTAGATGTAAAACAGATTTTTTTTATATCAGATTTAGTATGGAGCTAATAATATGCAAAACAATCTGAATTTAAATGTGTTAATTAGAATTATTGACAATTGTAATTTTATAAATCTGAATTTTAATATGCCGTTAAAACTTGTTTTGAATTCGATTTTCTTAATTTAAATTTGAATTTTATAACTTGAATATTGAACATGAGAAATTTTAGACAACTGATTTTTTTAAGTAGAATTTTTATTTATATTTTTAAACTTCAGATTTTTTTGTGTTCTGAATTCATAGACTGCAGATATCCAGTTTGTAAAAATACAGATTTCAAGTTTCAAGATGAAGAAGTTCAAAACCAGAAATTCAGATTCAGAAAAAAGTTGGTCAGGGCAGGGGTAAACAACAGGGAAGAGTAGACGAAAAAAATCTGAAGTTTGAAAATACGTCTATAATATTTATTATTTATTCATTCATTTTTATTAAGTTATGAAATTCGAATTCAAATTAAGAAATTCTGATTACAAACTTTTTTAACAGCATATAAAAATTCAGATTTATTAAATTACAATTGTCAATAATTCATATGAACACAATTCAAATTCAGATTGTTTTGGCATAATATTAGCTCCATTGTATGTTGTAACACTGTACAATAAAGTTGTATTAGTACATGTTAATTAATGTATTTATTAGCATGAACCGGCATCGAACAGTACATTCATTACAGTATTTTTTGTCTTTGTTAATGTCATTTAATGATTATTTAATGTTAAAGTTAAGTGCATTAATTGCATTAACAAGCATGAATGTGTATTTTAGTAACGCGTTACTGATCTATGATTAATAAATGCAGTGCAAGTATTGTTCATTATTATTTAACATTAACTAATGACACCTTATTGCAAAGCGTGATCGTTGGATTGTTGTGTGATCGATGGGGTTTCTGGACTGCAAATCTAAATGTTGCGGTTTGTCAAACTACCCACATAGCAAAATTTCTCTGGCCCAGCTCTGGCCCACACAATCAGGTTTTGCTTGGCCCACATGCCGCAGTGAATTACGGTACATGACTGGACCAAATCTGGCTTCCAGACAAGGGCCAAACACAGACCATATCTGGGCCAAGTCTCAGCCAAGTTAATAACTCATAACTGGGCCTGAACTGAGCCAGATAGGTTGGTGTGTCACGATTGCAATAAAATTAATAAACCCATGGAGTGATGCGCTTTAGGCACACTATGGGCACGCTTTTTCTCAAAGTGACCTGATTGGTAGAATTTTTTTTCTTTACTCAAAAATGATTTTAGTGTATTTTAAATGTGGGTCAAGACTGGCCAAACTCACATGGCCCACTTTCAAATTTTTAAATCTGGGCCAAATACTACATTTTTCATCTGGTCCAAATCTTGTGTACCGCCTTAAAGACGGTGCCACCTCTGCCAAACCCGGGCCATGTTTGGCCCACATGCTGTATGCCAGTGCCGGATGAATGCCTGCTGTGCCAGCTTTATGCCAAATCTGGGCCAGAATTCTTTGCTACTAGGGTAAGTACACTCCAGAACAGTGTGGATTGCTGAAATTTGTTTTCTTACTCCACTCATCCCACATGGAAATGAGGATATACTGTATGCGCTTATATGAAACCTATATGCAAAATATATGCACATATATGATAATATATATATGCTGCATATACCTGTATATATTCCATATATAGGCAAAATTGAGGTGCATATATGCATATACAGGCCATATCCTGTATTGCTTCTTTATAAGCCGTATACCTATAAGATATATCTCCTATATCATATCTCACTATGGCAACTGTCATACATGATGCCTGGCTCATATTTACTATTATCAAGGCAATATCTACTGTAAGAGCTAACAAAAAATGCAGAAAACATATGTATGTGTGAAATTAGTATCTGGTATAATGGAGTTTAACATGGCAAATAAGTGAAAGGAAATGGAAAGCTATATGTCTACACATTTTCCTGAAACCTTTACAAGGTCAATTCTTTCTTGTATCAAGACAGCGGAAAAGTACGGAATTAAATGTATGACAAAATAACTTCTTTTTTAATTTAATTTTATTATTAGTTTTTTTTTGTCTTATTTTTGTTCTTGTACTATATTTTTTTCTTGTACTTTTTGATTGTTCTTAGGAAAATAAAAATGCGAATTTATTTTATGTTGTCTAGCAGCTATGGATTTTAATAATTTTACTAATATATAGACCTTTTTCATGGCTGCTGCATGGAGGGCGCCATAGCGACCAGCGTCTTCCGGTAGAATGCTAAAATGCTAGAATGCACAGATATTGTTACGTTCAAATAAGGGTCAGAGAATCCAAGTGAAAGTGACAATGTTTATTTAACTTGATGTGCTCATGCAAAGTTATAGCAAATATGAGTGTATATATTTAAAATGAAGCAACCATCAGAGAAACAGACAGCGTGGGAAAACAGCTGCTCAAGTTAATGCGTAATTTTTAATTTTAAGTATTTAAACATTTTAAGTATATTAAAATAAGTAATGTAATGTGTGACGTTTATACTATTTTTCTAAACTTTTATACACTTTTATCAGTTTTAATTGCACTGTAACAGTGCACTTGTTATGTGTCTGCCTTTTTATTGATCAAGTGATCGAGGGATAACATTAAGAAGGTAAGCAGTAATAAAATTATTTTTAGACAGAATAATAATCCCATTAATCTAGTAACAGTGCAATTATTTATGAAAAAAGCTCGTACGTGACTTTGTTCTGTGTGTGACAAAAATGTAGGCAATAGCTGCGTTTCCATCCAAATATAGGCTATTACAATTGTGCAAAACTGGAATAACGCCTAAAAATAAAGCAGCGTTTTTATCCAAAGAGTCGAAGAGAACACAATCGTCACTTCCTGATTAACTTGCGCCAAATATCAACAGTAAAAACAGAATTTACTGCGGTAGAAGAAGCTGCATCAATGATTTTTTATTTAATTAATGTACCTGAGCCTTAGAAGACAATTGACACACAATGAACACGTGGGGGCGTTTGAAGCCAGACGCGGAGATCTTGACACGCTCCAGACGCTCGGAGGTAATTAATAATATACTCTAATACTGAAACAGTTCAGGCATTTTAGAATGACTAAAACAACATTTAAGATGTTCTACAGTGTGCTCAGTCTGCTGGTTTGTCCTTTCACACACATTTTCATCATCATCTCTAACAAACCATTTTTTTTAATGTACTGTAATTTGTTAAGTGCACTTCGTAGTTTATGTGCATCTTATCAAATAAAAGTTTAACCTACTCAGTTATGCACATGTTTTATTATGCGTATTTTCAAAAGTTATGTGAATCATGACGTTTCCATCAATCTTTTTTATGCACATCTCCAAAATGAGCTCTAAAATAGGTGTGTGGAAATGTAAGACTATATGCGAGAAATACCGCAGTATTTAGCGCGCTTCATCTTTAAAAAAGGGGAGGAGACCGACAGAAACTCAGAGTTTAGAGAATAAAACCTGCTCCAGACCAGGTTAGATTCACAGAGTAAGTTACCACGGTAACTGACTCTGAGTTAAAGTTAACTCTCTTTTAGAAACAGGCTTGACTTACCCAGCTTTCTCGAGTTTAACAAACCTGCCATTTTAAAACGGAAAACCCAGAGTTTCTCTCATTTCAGGGTTAAACTACTCTGAGTTTTAACTTAACCTGCTTTCTGAAACAGGCCCCGGAGAAGCGCACAAACCTGCAAGCTGCAACCGTGACAGATATACTGTATACGGTTGAAGTCAGAATTATTAGCCCCCCTCAAATTTTTTTTTTAATATTCCCAAATGATGTTTAACATAAGCAAGGATTTTTATTACAGTATGATAATATTTTTTTCTTTTGGAGAAAGTCTTATTTGTTTTATTTCGGCTAGAATTAAAGCTGTTTTAATTTTTTAAGCACCATTTTAAGGACAAAATTATTAGCCCTTAAGCTATATTTTTTCGATAGTCTACCGAACAAACCATGGTATGCAGTAACTTGCCTAATTATCCTATCCTGCCTTTAACCTAATTAACCTAGTTAAGCCTAATAATTCTGACTTTAACTATGCATGCATATATGAACCTATATAGTTATATGTATGCACGTATTTACACATATACAGTTGAAGGCGGAAATATTAACCCCTCTGAATTATTAGCCACCCAGTTTTTTTTTTTACCCTAATTTCGGAGAGAGAAGATTTGTTCAACACATTTCTAAACATAATGGTTTTAATAACTCATGTCTAATAACAGATTTATTTTATCTTTGCCATGATGACAGTAATTAATATTTTACTAGTTATTTAATTTTTCAAGATACTTCTATACAGCTTAAATCGACATTTAAAGGCTTAACTAGGTTAATCAAGTTAACTAGGTTAGGGTAATTAGGCAAGTTTTTGTATAATGATGGTTTGTTCTGTAGACTATCGAAAAATATAGATTAAAGAGGCTAATAATTTTGACCCTAATTATTTATTTATTTATTTAAAACTGCTTTTGTTCTAGCCAAAATAAAACAAATAAGACTTTTCCATAAGTCTTTTTTTTCTTTTTCTTTTCTTTCGTTTTTTCCGTGTGGGATGTAGCTGGTTAAAAAAACAAAAACTGGTTGGGCAAGCTCACAGTTGGCCTGGGGAGCCTGCAGAGTTTTGAATCAGGAGCAAGAAAAACTCACCTTCCCAATTTCTAGGAAACCTTTGATTATAGCTCACTCTGGTGTGTTTGATTAAGTTAAAGTGCAACTATGGAGCAACTTATTTTAAGATTCAGCTTTTGTCATCAGATAACAGAATGCATCATGAAAACTGCCAAACATTGTGCTGTTTAAATACAACAGACATATAATCTCTCTCACGTATGCTCTTAATAAATCTCATATTGCCTATACCTCCACCTGTCTGTGTCTATATTAATTCAGTAATGTACACAAATTATAATGTTGTTATTTAATGTCACATAATTTAAATATAAATGAATATATATAAATATATTTTTCAGAATTGGTTGGACATGTCTTCATTCGATTCGGCAGAGGGAGAATGTAATGGTCTAAACCAGCACTATGAAAAGAAAGTACGTCCAATCATTGACCTAGTGGACACTCTCAGGGCATTAGGTGTTGAAAAGGACCTGAACCTGCCTGCTATTGCTGTCATCGGTGACCAGAGCTCAGGAAAGAGTTCAGTGCTGGAAGCCCTGTCTGGAGTGGCGCTGCCGCGGGGAATAGGTAACTCAAGCACAATGATCATTGTTGAATGTTTTTACTCTACGTTGTTCTTAGTTTGAGATTAAAATTTTAATTTGTCTTGTGCCAAATCTGTCTTAAAATGTACCATATCTTGTTGCCTTCAGGTTGTGTAGACCTGCATTTGCCTTCTGTTACTTACTACATGCAGTGTTGAGGGTAACACTTTATAAATTATAATATTACTTTTTAAAGTAACGGGTAAAGAAACACATTACTTTTAAAAATAAGTAACATAATTTGAGTTAGTTAAAAAAATGTAACGTGTGTTACTTTTTACTTTGCTTAATTGGCTTTTAATAAATATATTGCAGAATAAAATTGACCTTAGTTAGGTTGAGTCACACACTCAAAGACAGAGCGTGCTGCGAGGGAACAGACAGTCGACTCACACTCATCTCTTTTTCAGTACTGTTCTACTAACTGAATAACTCAGGTCTATGTATTTATTATTTTATTTTGAGTCAGAGAGTGGTATCCGTTATGCTAGACGCAAACTGTTTCACAACAACTCAATTTAATTAATTGGTTTAGCCAGTTCACTTAAAAGATCTGGTTTAAACAAAGGATTAATTCGTAAATCATCCATCATCACTGCAGACAACTATTGGCAGGTCGGAGACTTACATTTTTGCAATGGATTCTTGTCATTTTGAACTCATCGAAGAAAAGAAGTGGATTGTCGTTAAGTGTAGTAGATTATGTGTAAGTAAAACTCTTGTCAACGGCAAGAAACACGACTACTTTCAAAAGTAACTTTCCCCAACACTGACTACATGTGTAAATTGGTGGGTGGAGCTAAACAGTCAGTAACGTAGAAGTGGACAATGATCATCTTCTGTGGACGCGGGGTGTTTAGACAAACGCTACGTAAAAAACGTGGCACATCTCCTCCTACCATTTTAGCAGATTTAATATATTCCATTTTTAGACTAACAAGATAGTTTTGAGTTCTAAAACGTACACAATGTTTTTATAGTACAATGATTGAAAGAGTTTCGATTTTTCTGTTCATGGTCCATTTAAAAGTGTTCTTCAGCTGATCATCCCTATTGAACACAGGTATTGTGACTCGATGTCCTCTGATTCTGAAACTAAAGAAAATCACAAGGGATAAAAACTGGTCTGGATTGCTGACATATAAGGATCAAACTGAAATACTCAAGGAACCAACGGGAATAGAGAATGCTGTCCTGAAGGGTTGGTATTTATTAATATGTAGTTCTTTAATGCCCTGTGATTCTTTAATGCTTTAATCTGTGGGTTAATCTGTGGGATGATTGTGTCTTTGTATTGTTTTGTAGCTCAAATTGCGTTGGCTGGAACAGGCGAAGGGATCAGCCATGAAATGATCACTCTGGAGATCCAGTCATGTGATGTTCCTGACCTCACTCTCATTGACCTGCCAGGTATTGCTAGAGTCGCCACTGGCAACCAGCCAGAAGACATTGAGAAACAAGTAAGGCACAGTTTGTCGAGCAATTTCTGTGGAAATGTTAGACTTATTCATCAGTACAGTACTGCTTCAAGTCATTTTTGTTTTCTGTAACAGATAAAAGATCTTATTGAAAAGTTCATCAAAAGACAAGAGACCATCAGCTTGGTTGTGGTGCCTGCAAACATTGACATCGCCACCACTGAGGCTCTGAAGATGGCATCCACAGTCGACCCAACTGGACAAAGGACTTTATGTATGTTACGTTACATGTACAGTAGGCTGATATTTTGCTAAATTCAATGTTGTTTTACATCTTCAAATAAGAGTAAAGCAAACACATCTTCAATCTGCAGGTATTCTGACCAAACCAGATTTAGTGGACAGAGGAATGGAGGACACGGTGGTCAGAACAGTCAATAATGAAGTAATACGCCTAGAGAAGGGCTATATGATAGTCAAGTGTCGAGGTCAGCAAGACATCAACGACAAGCTTAATCTGGTTGAAGCTCTGGAAAAAGAAAGAAGATTTTTTGATGAACATCCTCAATTTAGGCAAGACGTTAATTTGGCTACAAATTAGATAATTTTTTAGATTTTTTATTTTTTAGATTATTTTTATTACAAATTGGATTATTTCTTTCTGTGCAGCGCAGTTCATTTTATACCCATGTAAGGGTAAAAGATGAGAGACATGATCATCTATCAGTGCTGGTTATTTCATATTGTTATTTTATTATTATTATAGATAATTGTTCAGTTCTTTTTTCCAGACAGATGTTATAGGCTTTAGAAAAAAAAGATTGATGCTTCTTCACATGCCATTTGTTGATATTTTAAATCGTTTTTGGAAATTAAAATGCTGTTGTTTAGCAACAACCACAAACATTAGGAAAATGATTTAGATTAGTATTTTAAAATTTACACTGGTCATTGTCTGTACAGCTTGATTTGATCTATCAGGTAAAAAATAAATTAAAAAAAAAAAAAATAAATAAATAAATAAATAAATAAATAAATAAATATATATATATATATATATATATATATATATATATATATATATATATATATATATATATATATATATATTTTTTTTTTTTTTTTTGTTAACGATTATATCATAGGAGAAAAATATGATGCAATATGCAAGTCATCTTTAACATCATTGTTACTATTTAAACCCATTGTTCCCTTCAGTTCTCTTCTTGAAGATGGAAAAGCTACAATTCCCCTTCTTGGACAAAGACTCACAGAAGAATTGGTTGAACACATTGCTGTGTGTATACAAATTCATACATGCATAAATACTGACAATGAACATATTATCTGATTAAACTGAAGTCCAAACTAAAATCAGAATATGATACAGAATTCCTTTGTTAACTAATGTCTGATTTTGAATGTATTTTCTTGACATTTAGAAAAATGTGCCACGTCTGCAGAATCAGATTGAGATGAAATTACAGAAGACGTTTGAACGTCTCAAAGTACTGGGAGAGAGTGTTCCTGATGATGATGAAATAGAGCTGAACAATTTTCTGATTAAGGTAAGGTAAATCTGTTAATAACTGGGTTACACACTGGGCATGAATGGTGGAAGTCCTAAAGGTTTTCTTGTGAAATTAAATTATATTATTAATGCACTGACTTCACCCTATAGGATGGAAGATATGTTGGGTATATTGACAATTTTCAGTAAAAAGTATGCATTTTTATGACCACTTAAATAAGGTTTGCTGGTTTGTTTTATTTATGGAATATGTTTCAAATTAACTTTAAATTGAACTGTAACTTTAAGACTCTTCACTTTACTGAGAGTAAGTTTTATGCAGAAACTTCGCCAGTTCATGGATGCCCTTGAAGAAGTTAAGAGGGTCGAAGAGGAACCTGTAAAGTCAGACACAAGGGTCTTTTCCAAAATCAGACAGGAATTTGTATCATGGAAACACATCCTGGATTCCAAACCCATTAAGAGTGAGTTCATCATACTATGGGGTATACTGTATGCACACTTTTAATTTTCAGTAAGCTAGCTCAAGTGCTTCTGGTGAAATGTCATACAAAATTGGAACGTTTAAATTTGGTTTTAATGATCAATTAATGATCTTCACTGTCTGATTAACTTATATGATTTAAAGTTGGGATCCGACAAGACAAGAAGCACTGCATCAATTCCATTGTTCTGGGCCTTGTCTTATGGGATTCTATAGTCACCATTTTGAAGTAAAAGTAGACACTCCAAAGACATGTAATACAGGGGAATTTGGATATGCTAAAACTGACCGTAGTGTATAAGTGAGTGTGAATAAGAGTGTATGGATATTTCCCAGTGATAGGTTGCAGCTGGAAGGGCATCCGCTGCGTAAAACAAAACATACAATAAATAGACCGATTTTACCCTACTGCCTAATCTTCGTTTTGGAAGAATTCCCCCTTCCACTCCATCTCCTTCTTTTCCTCCCTTTTTTTTAGGGAGCTCTTGAGACCTACCTGATCTTGGACACCCTTTATATGCTTACTGACCAGGCGGGTGCCTTGGACTCAATTATCTCCAAGCTCAGGGTTCTTTCCTGAGACAGCATACCAAAATTGCTTTTAATGCCAAGCATATATAAGTGTGAACTCTTGAAAAATCTTCCCCTAATCAAAGGGGCAGTTTCTACAATTTACATCATTCGTGTCTGAAATGAAACAATTTTACTGATTGTTATGTTCTACTAATCAACCCTTTTGAAAACTATTTTTCTCTATATTTCACCCTTACACTTTCTAAAATATGCATGCTAGTAGGATTTAACTCTTTAGATTTAGTACGCTAATGGTTTTTTTCTTCCTTATTTAGTGTCAACGGATCTACAAGAGTATGTTAGGACTCACAGAGGAAAGGAGCTTCCTGGATTTCTAAACTATGGAACTTTTGCTGGCATTATTAGGATGCATGTTGAGGACCTGGAAGAACCTGCTTTAAAGCTGCTTAGAAATGCCAAAGGTTGATAACAATGTTTAATAGCAAACAAAATGTAGCACCTTTAAAAACAACATTACATGAATGCATATACTGATTATGTGATTTACCTCCCCTGTTTACAGACATTGTTCACTCCTCTGTGGGCTCTATTGCTAACATTCATTTTAATGGTTATCCTAACCTGTTGTTGGCTGTAAAAGAGCCAATAGAAAAATGTCTTCATGAGCAGTTTCAGAACGCTGAGGAAAAAATACGTTCTCAGTTTAAGTTGGAGAAGACTGTCTACTGCCAAGACGATCTCTACACTAACCACCTAAACCTTTTAAGACCAAAAAACACAGTACGTTTTGGGCTGGAGGCTTCACTTGGCAACTCAGAGTTACGGGAGACTGCATTCCATCTCACCTCCTATTTAACGGTAATATTTGTTCTTTAAAGAATAAAGTTTGTAATTTCTGTGCCTCTAGCGAACAGCTAGCAGATTTGCATGAAAATATTTAGAAATTCTAAATATGGCACCCCCCGGTGATGCAGTGGGTAGCCCGATCGCCTCACAGTAAGAATGTCGCTGGTTCGAGCCTCGGCTGGGTCAGTTGGCATTTCTGCGTGGGTTTCCTGTGGGTGCTTTGTTCCAAACTGCAAAGACAAGTGGTATAGGTGAATTATAAGCTAAATTGTTCTTAGTGTATGTGTGTGAATGAGTGTGTATGGGTGTTTCCCAGTTATAGGCTATCATTCCGCTGTGGAGACCCCTGATTAATAAAGGGACTAAGCTGAAAAGAAAGTGAATGAATGAATGAATGAATGAATTAGGCAAGGCAAGATTATTTATATAGCACATTTCATACACAGTGGCAAAGTGCTTTACATAAACAGGAATAAAAAAGACAAGTTTAGGAACATAAAATGCAGACAATAAAAATGATTATAAACAGATGAAAACAAATTAAAATTAGTTAAAATAGGTTATAAAAGAATGAAAAAGTAAACAAAAACACAATAGTGCGATCTGTCGGACGTAGCACAGTGCTCATACAGTGAAGGCACAGCTAAACAGATGTGTTTTCAGTCTTGATTTGAATGTGCCTAATGTTGGAGCACATCTGGTCATTTCTGGAGGCTGATTCCAGTAGTGAGGGGCATAGTGGCTAAAGGCAGATTTACCCTGCTTTGACTGGACTCTTGGTGTTTCTAGTTTGTTTGATCCTAGAGATCTGAGTGATCTTTTGGGTTTGTATTCAGTGAGCATATCTGTAATGTATTAAGGTCCTAGGCCATTTAGTGATTTACAGACCAGTAATAATACTTTAAACTCTATTCTGAATGTAACTGGGAGCCAGTGTAGAGACCTGAGGACAGGTGTGATGTGCTCTGATTTCCTGCTTCTGGTCAGAATCCTGGCCGCAGCGTTCTGGATGAGCTGCAACTGTCTGACTGTCTTTTTGGGAAGGACAGAAGGCCGTTACAGTAATCCACCCTGCTGCTGATAAAAGCATGAACAAGTTTCTCTAAGTCTTCACTGAAAACAAAGCATCTGATTCTTGCAATGTTTTTAAGATGATAGTATGCTGATTTACTAACTGCTTTGACATGACTGTTGAAACTCAGATCTGACTCCAGAGTCACACCAAGATTCTTGACCTTATTTTTTGTTGTTTGACCCTTAAAGCCAAGGTACGCATTCACCTTGAGAATCTCATCTCTGTTCCCAAACACTATGACTTCAGTTTTCTCTTTGTTTAACTGAAGAAAATGTTGGCACATCCAGTTGTTAATTTCATCAATGCATTAGCAGATGTATCAATGGGGCTGTAGTCATTAGGCAGTAAGGCTAGGTAGATCGGAGTGTCATCAGCATAGCTGTGGTAGGAGATTTGGTTCTTTCTCATTATTTGGCTCAGAGGGAGCATGTAAAATAATTAATTAATGAAATATGACACCCAGTCATTTCCCTGCAAACTGGTCAGTTTCCTTCTTAACAGCTTACTATTGTGACATACAGTTCAAATAACCAAAACTTCATCTTAATATGACTCTGAATGTTATTGTATGTATTTGCAGATTGCCTGTGAGCGTCTGGCTAACCAGATTCCACTGATAGTCCAGTATCACATGATGAACGAGTACAACTCTCAGCTTCAGAATGCAATGCTTGGCCTTATTGGAACAAGCGATCCAGGAATGCTGCTCTGTGAAGATTCTGGTGTTGCCCGTATTAGAAAAGATCTGAAAGAGCGACTGGAGCGCCTAAAGGATGCAAGAAGAGCCCTGCCTAAGGTTGTGCATTCTGCAAATTCATGGTAGAGCTGTCGCCTTACAGCAGGAAGATCCCCAGTTTGAGTTCCGTCTGGGTGTGAAATTGGGAGAGTCCCCATTTTCAAAAATGAAATTGCTTTTTCTTCAATTTTACATTCTTTTTTTAATATGAAACGGTTTATGTATGTTTTTATTACTTTTTAATTAAAACCAAACCTGGTAATGATGTTAATTTTAAATCCATTTACTGTTTTCCAATAGAAACATTTAAATCATGTTTGTTCTTTGGTCCACACTAGTTTGAGTCCTGGCTCGGTCAGTTGTCATTTCTGTGTGCTTTGCATGTTCTTCTCGTCTTGACGTGGATTTCCTCTGGGTGCTCAGGATTCCCCCACAGTCCAAAGACATGTGATATAGGTGAATTGAATAAACTAAATAGGCCGTAGAACGTAAAATCAGTGTGTATAGATTTTTCCCAGTACTGGGTTGCAGCTGAAAGGGCATCCGCTGTGTAAAACATGCTGAATAGGTTGGTGGTTTGTTCTGCTGTGGTGACCCCTGATGAATAAAGGGACTGAGCCAAAAAGAAAATGAATGAATGATTTATGTGAAAGGATAAATTGACAATCTTATCACAAAGCTTGTTATGTTTTACTTAAAGCTCTATTAAACAATAAGACTAATCATTCTCAGTGTGGTCTGTGGGGTTTCTGGTGTGAATGACACAGGAAAGCATAGTTTATTGTGGAGCCCAAAATAATAAATGAATGTTATCTGTTTAACTGTTGTTTCAAAATAAAAATCTACTGGTAAGAGGTTGTTGGAACTAATCTGAACACATGCATGTATATGCATTCATATTATATTTCAGTCTTAGTCTCCATGTGAACATTGAAATGAAACTTCTAAAATAGTAAAACACTGATAGCCTTTAACTGGCCTCCATACAGTCCAGAACGCAGAGCTGCATGCGATCTCATCCCCAACCCTAACCCTACCCCTTACAGTGACGCAATCTCAGCTTGCATCATCAAGGCTGCATCCCCCGATACTGTTGGAGAATCTACATTTGCAATAAAAAGGTACCATAATGTTGATGTATATGGTTTCTATTTGTAATTTAGGGTTCTGTAAATAAGGGGGAAATAAGTATATAGAATAGAAAGTGCTTATATTAGATGGGCTTGAATATGATTTAGGATCTCGCTGTAAATACAAATATACAGAAATTCATACAAGAAATCCTACAAAATATCATATTTACCTGTATATCGACATACTAAGCAGCAGATGGCGCTGTGTGTCCACCGTCTTCATCTGTCGGTGCTTTAGAAGAAGAGTATTTTCCAGCGCACTCCTCCATCATGTCCTCTCCACTGCGCACCATGATTTCGCGCCTCTCGCTCTTTCGTCCGGCTCACACCAGATATGCCGCTGCTGCTCACTTTCATGCAACGTCAAACTGCAGTGGCGCAAGAGTCGCTGTTGTAAGTAACGTTAATGTTGCAGACCCTGACCACTGTTGCACATTATTAACCCAGTTTGTCAAATTAGCTTTACAAAGTTGTGTGCAATTATCAATATTTTGTGAATGTTTTCTGCGTGTGGATTTCTAGGCTTTACTTAACGTTAGTAGTTCTTTCTAGTCAGTTATGGTATGGATTATGTCACCCATGAAGTTGAAACAGTCAAGTTTTCTTGAGTTTTTTTCTTCCATTCCAGGTTACTTTAACTGTCATTGTACTTTCATTAGGTGTTGTCTGGATGTGGTGTTTTTGATGGCACTGAAATCCATGAGGCGTCAGCGTGAGTAACGTTACTGTTATAACGTTAAGTTAGTATATATAATAAGTTAGTTTACTTCCGTTTTCCTTTCCTGGGTTGTTCACCACAACAACCTGTAGATATATAGTTAATATAATGAGGTCAAGGAGGTTTTATATATACGCACAATTGTACACTTTTGAACTGTGAAAACTTGTGACACGGTCCCTATATTTACATGCCACTTTGAATATTCATTCTGAAATCGGATTTCACTATTTAATGGCATGTGAACAACGGTTGTAACGTCCTATAGTTCATTGGCTGCTAATATATATTCCCTATTTAGAATTTGCTAAAAAGAAAAAAACAAAAAACAACAAGACTTCTGCAAAGATATTGAGAAACCCTGAATGTGCGAATGTAACACCAAGTTTACCTCAGTGTTAACAAATCTATAGTTGTAAAATTTAAATGACATTACACTGAACTAAACTCAACTTCAACAATAAATATCGAACAGAAGCAGTTTCAATTTACTTTAACTTTGTCTATATTAAGCAGCTTTGACATCTATTTTGTAAAAAAAAAAGTACTTCGTAAAAAGTGCTAAAGAAATAAAGATGAATTTAGTTGAAATTGAACAAATAGCAAAGAAACTGAAAGTTCTATTAATGTATGGGTATAATCATGTACTGTAATGTAATATATAAACACTGTTATAAATTTATCAAACATTAAGTGTTCAGTGTCATGCACTGTTCCCTCTAGAAGAAAGACAAATCTGGACTCAGTCTGGACTCAGACCTTACTTATTGTGACATGTTCTAAATGTCTATAAAAAGCTGAAACAAAAGCTATTTGTTTATGGGTAAATTAGGACAAATTTGTCTTTTTCTGTTTCTAAATAGTTTCTTCATGGCATAATCTTGTCCACCTTGTCATATTGTTTGCCAGTTTGGCCACCCACAACAAATGATATCTTGGAGCAAACAGCTAGACTGCACAATTAGGCATGGGACGATAATCTTGTTCAAGGTATATCGCGGTTTGGAAAAGTCAAGATTTTAAAACCACCCAAATTTTCTGCTTTACCATCCCTAAGGTATGAGTAAGATTTTTTTATTAACATTTTTTTTAGAACAGCAGTATCTCCAGCGGAAAAGATCTCCTAAGTTGCCATTTTAAATTGTAAAAAAAAAAAAAAAAAAATCTGTGTTTTTAAAACTAATGAAGACAGCAGAAGTCCATGATTTATTTGAATTATGGCCTATAAGATACACAATAGACTTTCTGGATGGACACATCACTGCTTTGCTCTATCACTCTCTAATGCTTTATCATTTCAAAATTGCATTATGAACACAAGGGTTAAACTGTACAATCACATTTTAAATACGGCTACCTCAGCAGTCCTTTGTGCTCTGGTACCAAAACTTAATGCAAGGACTAATTGTTCCACCAGATCTGCAACAAATGGATGTCTGTCATTACCGACTTTTATAAAACTGTTGTGGACAGAGATCCTTTTATGTATTCACAAAAGTCTGGAATGAGATCCCACAAAATCTAAAAACAATACCAACACTGAGACTTCTTAAAAAAAAAATGCCATGCTCGTCATCTAATGGTCCACTATCGCTGTGGCCACTGAGATCAAAGCTTGTTTCTCTTTATTTTACATGTTTGGTGATGGATTATACTGTTCTCATGTGTTGATGGATGAGATGTTAGGAGTGTCTGTATGTTTTTATGTTCTGCAGAGCAGGAGTCTGCTGAAAAACAGCATTCATGCAGAGTCGGGCCCGATTATTTAAATGTTATTCCAGTTTAAAAATGATAAATAAATGAATAAATAAATAAATGTGTAATTTAGGGTCAAAACTATTGCTGTAATATTTTTAGTACAAACTCTTTAGCTTTTTTTATGTTTGTGTATGCAGAATCCTGGTGCATCTGAGCCGTGGAGGTGCAGAGGTTCAGATGTTTGCTCCTGATGTATCTCAGATGCATGTAATAGACCATGGCAAAGGTCAGCCTTCGGAGACCGAGTCGAGGTGAAGTCTTAACCCTGACAATGTCTGTTCATTAAAACAGTTGAACATAAACGTAAAAACAGTTCATTAGATTTGTTCATGAGCTGATCTGAAAAGATCAAGTGAATAATTACTCTCAACTTTTCTGTCTGCATAGGAATGTCTTATCTGAATCGGCACGTATCGCCAGGGGCAACATCACTGATCTGGCCAAGCTGAGTGCCAGTAATCACGATGCCATCATCTTCCCTGGTGGTTTTGGTGCAGCTAAAAACCTGTGAGTTACAGTACTTCTTTTCATAAACAGGTGGTATATC